>NW_027141244.1:0-269164 GCF_036365525.1 Heterodontus francisci
CTGACAGAGAACACAGATTAATATTAACACACTCACTGACACACTGTGTATATCATGACCCACAGTCAGATACACCCTGTGAAGTGTAAAACACCCCCACTGTCCTCAGTAATATTAACACACTGACAGAGAACACTGATTAATATTAACACACTCACTGACACACTGTGTATATCATGACCCACAGTCAGATACACCCTGTGAAGTGTAAAACACCCCCACTGTCCTCAGTAATATTAACACCTAACAGAGAACACAGATTAATATTAACACACTCACTGACACACTGTGTATATCATGACCCAGAGTCAGATACACCCTGTGAAGTGTAAAACACTCCCACTGTCCTCAGGAATATTAACACACTGACAGAGAACACAGATTAATATTAACACACTCACTGACACACTGTGTATATCATGACCCACAGTCAGATACACCCGGTGAAGTGTAAAACACCCCCACTGTCCTCAGGAATATTAACACATTGACAGAGAACACAGATTAATATTAACACACTCACTGACACACTGTGTATATCATGACCCACAGTCAGATACACCCTGTGAAGTGTAAAACACCCCCACTTCCTCAGTAATATTAACACACTGACAGAGAACACATATTAATATTAACACACTCACTGACACACTGTGTATATCATGACCCACAGTCAGATACACCCTGTGCAGTGTAAAACACCCCCACTGTCCTCAGTAATATTAACACCCTGACAGAGAACACAGATTAATATTAACACACTCACTGACACACTGTGCATATCATGACCCACAGTCAGATACACCCTGTGAAGTGCAAAACACCCCCACTGTCCTCAGGAATATTAACACACTGACAGAGAACACAGATTAATATTAGCACTCTCACTGACACACTGTGTATATCATGACCCACAGCCAGATACACCCTGTGAAGTGTAAAACACCCCCACTGTCCTCAGTAATATTAACACACTCACAGAGAACACAGATTAATATTAACACACTCACTGACACACTGTGTACATCATGACCCACAGTCAGATAAACCCTGTGAAGTGTAAAGCACCCCCACTGTCCTCAGTAATATTAACACACTGACAGAGAACACAGATTAATATTAACACAATCACTGACACACTGTGTACATCATGACCCACAGTCAGATACACCCTGTGAAGTGTAAAATACACCCACTGTCCTCAGTAATATTAACACATTGACAGAGAACACAGATTAATATTAACACACTCACTGACACACTGTGTACATCATGACCCACAGTCAGATACACCCGGTGAAGTGTAAAACACCCCCACTGTCCTCAGTAATATTAACACACTGACAGAGAACACGGATTAATATTAACACACTCACTGACACACTGTGTATATCATGACCCACAGTCAGATACACCCTGTGAAGTGTAAAACACCCCCACTGTCCTCAGGAATATTAACACACTGACAGAGAACACAGATTAATATTAACACACTCACTGACACACTGTGTATATCATGACCCACAGTCAGATACACCATGTGAAGTGTAAAACACCCCCACTGTCCTCAGTAATATTAACACACTGACAGAGAACACAGATTAACATTAACACACTCACTGACACACTGTGTATATCATGACCCATAGTCACATACACCCTGTGAAGTGTAAAACACCCCCACTGTCCTCAGTAATATTAACACACTGACAGAGAACACAGATTAATATTAACACACTCACTGACACACTGTGTATATCATGACCCATAGTCAGATACACCCTGTGAAGTGTAAAACACCCCCACTGTCCTCAGGAATATTAACACACTGACAGAGAACACAGATTAATATTAACACACTCACTGACACACTGTGTATATCATGACCCACAGTCAGATACACCCTGTGAAGTGTAAAACACTCCCACTGTCCTCAGTAATATTAACACACTGACAGAGAACACAGATTAATATTAACACACTCACTGACACACTGTGTATATCATGACCCACAGTCAGATACACCCTGTGAAGTGTAAAACACCCCCACTGTCCTCAGTAATATTAACACACTGACAGAGAACACAGATTAATATTAACACACTCACTGACACACTGTGTATATCATGACCCACAGTCAGATACACCCTGTGAAGTGTAAAATACACCCACTGTCCTCAGCAATATTAACACACTGACAGAGAACACAGATTAATATTAACACACTCACTGACACACTGTGTATATCATGACCCACAGTCAGATACACCCTGTGAAGTGTAAAACACCCCCACTGTCCTCAGGAATATTAACACACTGACAGAGAACACAGATTAATATTAACACACTCACTGACACACTGTGTACATCATGACCCACAGTCAGATACACCCTGTGAAGTGTAAAACACCCCCACTGTCCTCAGGAATATTAACACACTGACAGAGAACACAGATTAATATTAACACACTCACTGACACACTGTGCATATCATGACCCACAGTCAGATACACCCTGTGAAGTGCAAAACACCCCCACTGTCCTCAGGAATATTAACACACTGACAGAGAACACAGATTAATATTAGCACTCTCACTGACACACTGTTTATCATGACCCACAGCCAGATACACCCTGTGAAGTGTAAAACACCCCCACTGTCCTCAGTAATATTAACACACTCACAGAGAACACAGATTAATATTAACACACTCACTGACACACTGTGTACATCATGACCCACAGTCAAATAAACCCTGTGAAGTGTAAAGCACCCCCACTGTCCTCAGTAATATTAACACACTGACAGAGAACACAGATTAATATTAACACACTCACTGACACACTGTGTACATCATGACCCACAGTCAGATACACCCTGTGAAGTGTAAAATACACCCACTGTCCTCAGTAATATTAACACATTGACAGAGAACACAGATTAATATTAACACACACACTGACACACTGTGTACATCATGACCCACAGTCAGATACACCCGGTGAAGTGTAAAACACCCCCACTGTCCTCAGTAATATTAACACACTGACAGAGAACACGGATTAATACTAACACACTCACTGACACACTGTGTATATCATGACCCACAGTCAGATACACCCTGTGAAGTGTAAAACACCCCCACTGTCCTCAGGAATATTAACACACTGACAGAGAACACAGATTAATATTAACACACTCACTGACACACTGTGTATATCATGACCCACAGTCAGATACACCCTGTGAAGTGTAAAACACACCCACTGTCCTCAGTAATATTAACACACTGACAGAGAACACAGATTAACATTAACACACTCACTGACACACTGTGTATATCATGACCCATAGTCAGATACACCCTGTGAAGTGTAAAACACCCCCACTGTCCTCAGTAATATTAACACACTGACAGAGAACACAGATTAATATTAACACACTCACTGACACACTGTGTATATCATGACCCATAGTCAGATACACCCTGTGAAGTGTAAAACACCCCCACTGTCCTCAGGAATATTGACACACTGACAGAGAACACAGATTAATATTAACACACTCACTGACACACTGTGTATATCATGACCCACAGTCAGATACACCCTGTGAAGTGTAAAACACTCCCACTGTCCTCAGTAATATTAACACACTGACAGAGAACACAGATTAATATTAACACACTCACTGACACACTGTGTATATCATGACCCACAGTCAGATACACCCTGTGAAGTGTAAAACACCCCCACTGTCCTCAGTAATATTAACACACTGACAGAGAACACAGATTAATATTAACACACTCACTGACACACTGTGTATATCATGACCCACAGTCAGATACACCCTGTGAAGTGTAAAATACCCCCACTGTCCTCAGCAATATTAACACACTGACAGAGAACACAGATTAATATTAACACACTCACTGACACACTGTGTATATCATGACCCACAGTCAGATACACCCTGTGAAGTGTAAAACACTCCCACTGTCCTCAGGAATATTAACACACTGACAGAGAACACAGATTAATATTAACACAATCACTGACACACTGTGTACATCATGACCCACAGTCAGATACACCCTGTGAAGTGTAAAACCCCACCACTGTCCTCAGGAATATTAACACACTGACAGAGAACACAGATTAATATTAACACACTCACTGACACACTGTGTATATCATGACCCACAGTCAGATACACCCGGTGAAGTGTAAAACACCCCCACTGTCGTCAGTAATATTAACACACTGACAGAGAACACAGATTAATATTAACACACTCACTGACACACTGTGTATATCATGACCCACAGCCAGATACACCCGGTGAAGTGTAAAACACCCCCACTGTCCTCAGTAATATTAACACATTGACAGAGAACACAGATTAATATTAACACACACACTGACACACTGTGTATATCATGACCCACAGTCAGATACACCCGGTGAAGTGTAAAACACCCCCACTGTCCTCAGTAATATTAACACACTGACAGAGAACACATATTAATATTAACACACTCACTGACACACTGTGTACATCATGACTCACAGTCAGATAAACCCAGTGAAGTGTAAAACACCCCACTGTCCTCAGCAATAATAACACACTGACAGAGAACACAGATTAATATTAACACACTCACTGACACACTGTGTATATCATGACCCACAGTCAGATACACCCTGTGAAGTGTAAAACACCCCCACTGTCCTCAGGAATATTAACACACTGACAGAGAACACAGATTAATATTAACACACTCACTGACACACTGTGTATATCATGACCCACAGTCAGATACACCCTGTGAAGTGTAAAATACACCCACTGTCCTCAGCAATACTAACACACTGACAGAGAACACAGATTAATATTAACACACTCACTGACACACTGTGTATATCATGACCCACAGTCAGATACACCCTGTGAAGTGTAAAACACCCCCACTGTCCTCAGGAATATTAACACACTGACAGAGAACACAGATTAATATTAACACACTCACTGACACACTGTGTACATCATGACCCACAGTCAGATACACCCTGTGAAGTGTAAAACACCCCCACTGTCCTCAGGAATATTAACACACTGACAGAGAACACAGATTAATATTAACACACTCACTGACACACTGTGTATATCATGACCCACAGTCAGATACACCCGGTGAAGTGTAAAACACCCCCACTGTCGTCAGTAATATTAATACACTGACAGAGAACACATATTAATATTAACACACTCACTGACACACTGTGCACATCGTGACTCACAGTCAGATAAACCCAGTGAAGTGTAAAACACCCACACTGTCCTCAGCAATATTAACACACTGACAGAGAACACAGATTAATATTAACACACTCACTGACACACTGTGTATATCATGACCCACAGTCAGATACACCCTGTGAAGTGTAAAACACCCCCACTGTCCTCATGAATATTAACACACTGACAGAGAACACAGATTAATATTAACACACTCACTGACACACTGAGGAGATCATGACCCACAGCCAGATACACCCTGTGAAGTGTAAAACACCCCCACAGTCCTCAGCAATATTAACACACTGACAGAGAACACAGATTAATATTAACACACTCACTGACACACTGTGTATATCATGACCCACAGTCAGATAAACCCGGTGAAGTGTAAAACACCCCCACTGTCCTCAGTAATATTAGCACACTGACAGAGAACACAGATTAATATTAACACACTCACTGACACACTGTGTATATCATGACCCACAGTCAGATACCCCCTGTGAAGTGTAAAACACCCCCACTGTCCTCAGGAATATTAACACATTGACAGAGAGCACAGATTAATATTAACACAATCACTGACACACTGTGTACATCATGACCCACAGTCAGATACACCCGGTGAAGTGTAAAACACCCCCACTGTCCTCAGCAATATTAACACACTGACAGAGAACACAGAGTAATATTAACACACTCACTGACACACTGTGTATATCATGACCCACAGTCAGATACACCCTGTGAAGTGTAAAACACCCCCACTGTCCTCAGTAATATTAACACACTGACAGAGAACACAGATTAATATTAACACACTCACTGACACACTGTGTATATCATGACCCACAGTCAGATACACCCTGTGAAGTGTAAAACACCCCCACTGTCCTCAGGAATATTAACACACTGACAGAGAACACAGATTAATATTAACACACTCACTGACACACTGTGTATATCATGACCCACAGTCAGATACACCCTGTGAAGTGTAAAACACCCCCACTGTCCTCAGTAATATTAACACACTGACAGAGAACACAGATTAATATTAACACACTCACTGACACACTGTGTATATCATGACCCACAGTCAGATACACCCTGTGAAGTGTAAAACACCCCCACTGTCCTCAGTAATATTAGCACACTGACAGGGAACACAGATTAATATTAACACACTCACTGACACACTGTGTATATCATGACCCACAGCCAGATACACCCTGTGAAGTGTAAAACACCCCACTGTCCTCAGTAATATTAACACACTGACAGAGAACACAGATTAATATTAACACACTCACTGACACACTGTGTATATCATGACCCACAGTCAGATACACCCTGTGAAGTGTAAAACATCCCCACTGTCCTCAGTAATATTAACACACTGACGGAGAACACAGATTAATATTAACACACTCACTGACACACTGTGTATATCATGACCCAGAGTCAGATACACCCTGTGAAGTGTAAAACACCCCCACTGTCCTCAGTAATATTAACACACTGACAGAGAACACAAATTAATATTAACACACTCATTGACACACTCTGTATATCATGACTCACAGTCAGATACACCCTGTGAAGTGTAAAACATCCCCACTGTCCTCAGTAATATTAACACACTGACAGAGAACACAGATTAATATTAACACACTCACTGACACACTGTGTATATCATGACCTAGAGTCAGATACACCCTGTGAAGTGTAAAACACCCCCACTGTCCTCAGTAATATTAGCACACTGACAGAGAACACAGATTAATATTAACACACTCACTGACACACTGTGTACATCATGACCCACAGTCAGATACACCCTGTGAAGTGTAAAACACCCCAACTGTCCTCAGGAATATTGACACACTGACAGAGAACACAGATTAATATTAACACACTCACAGACACACTGTGTACATCATGACCCACAGTCAGATACACCCTGTGAAGTGTAAAACACCCCCACTGTCCTCAGGAATATTAACACACTGACAGAGAACACAGATTAATATTAACACACTCACTGACACACTGTGTATATCATGACCCACAGTCAGATACTCCCGGTGAAGTGTAAAACACCCCCACTGTCCTCAGTAATATTAACACATTGACAGAGAACACAGATTAATATTAACACACTCACTGACACACTGTGTATATCATGACCCACAGTCAGATACACCCTGTGAAGTGTAAAACATCCCCACTGCCCTCAGTCATATTAACACACTGACAGAGAACACAGATTAATATTAACACACTCACTGACACACTGTGTATATCATGACCCACAGCCAGATACACTCTGTGAAGTGTAAAGCATGCTCACTGTCCTCAGCAATATTAACACACTGACAGAGTACACAGATTAATATTAACACACTCACTGACACACTGTGTATATCATGACCCACAGTCAGATAAACCCTGTGAATTGTAAAACACCCCCACTGTCCTCAGCAATATTAACACTCTGACAGAGAACACAGATTAATATCAACACACTCACTGACACACTGTGTATATCATGACCCATAGTCAGATACACCCTGTGAAGTGAAAAACACCCCCACTGTCCTCAGTAATATTAGCACACTGACAGAGAACACAGATTAATATTAACACACTCACTGACACACTGTGTATATCATGACCCACAGTCAGATAAACCCGGTGAAGTGTAAAACATTCCCACTGTCCTCAGCAATATTAACACACTGACAGAGAACACAGATTAATATTAACACACTCACTGACACACTGTGTATATCATGACCCACAGTCAGATACACGCTGTGAAGTGTAAAACACCCCCACTGTCCTCAGGAATATTAACACACTGACAGAGAACACAGATTAATATTAACACACTCACTGACACACTGTGTATATCATGACCCACAGTCAGATACACCCTGTGAAGTGTAAAACACCCCCACTGTCCTCAGTAATATTAACACACTGAGAGAGAACACAGATTAATATTAACACACTCACTGACACACGGTGTACATCATGACCCACAGTCAGATAAACCCTGTGAAGTGTAAAACACCCCCACTGTCCTCAGTAATATTAACAGACTGACAGAGAACACAGATTAATATTAACACACTCACTGACACACTGTGTACATCATGACCCACAGTCAGATACACCCTGTGAAGTGTAAAACACCCCCACTGTCCTCAGGAATATTAACACACTGACAGAGAACACAGATTAATATTAACACACTCACTGACACCCTGTGTACATCATGACCCACAGTCAGATACACCCTGTGAAGTGTAAAACACCCCCACTGTCCTCAGTAATATTAACACACTGACAGAGAACACAGATTAATATTAACACACTCACTGACACACTGTGTATATCATGACCCACAGTCAGATAAACCCTGTGAAGTGTAAAACACCCCCACTGTCCTCAGGAATATTAACACACTGACAGAGAACACAGATTAATATTAACACACTCACTGACACACTGTGTATATCATGACCCACAGTCAGATACACCCTGTGAAGTGTAAAACACCCCCACTGTCCTCAGGAATATTAACACACTGACAGAGAACACAGATTAATATTAACACTCTCACTGACTCACTGTGTACATCATGACCCACAGCCAGATACACCCTGTGAAGTGTAAAACACCCCCACTGTCCTCAGTAATACTAACACACTGACAGAGAACACAGATTAATATTAACACACTCACTGACACACTATGTACATCATGACCCACAGTCAGATACACCCTGTGAAGTGTAAAACACCCCCACTGTCCTCAGGAATATTAACACACTGACAGAGAACACAGATTAATATTAACACACTCACTGACACACTGTGTACATCATGACCCACAGTCAGATACACCCTGTGAAGTGTAAAACACCCCCACTGTCCTCAGGAATATTAACACACTGACAGAGAACACAGATTAATATTAACACACTCACTGACACACTGTGTATATCATGACCCACAGTCAGATACACGCTGTGAAGTGTAAAACACCCCCACTGTCCTCAGGAATATTAACACACTGACAGAGAACACAGATTAATATTAACACACTCACTGACACACTGTGTATATCATGACCCACAGTCAGATACTCCCGGTGAAGTGTAAAACACCCCCACTGTCCTCAGAAACATTAACACATTGACAGAGAACACGGATTAATATTAACACACTCACTGACACACTGTGTATATCATGACCCACAGTCAGATACACCCTGTGAAGTGTAAAACATCCCCACTGCCCTCAGTCATATTAACACACTGACAGAGAACACAGATTAATATTAACACACTCACTGACACACTGTGTATATCATGACCCACAGCCAGATACACTCTGTGAAGTGTAAAGCATGCTCACTGTCCTCAGGAATATTAACACCTGACAGAGAACACAGATTAATATTAACACACTCACTGACACACTGTGTATATCATGACCCACAGTCAGATACACTCTGTGAAGTGAAAAACACCCCCACTGTCCTCAGCAATATTAACACACTGACAGAGTACACAGATTAATATTAACACACTCACTGACACACTGTGTATATCATGACCCACAGTCAGATAAACCCTGTGAAGTGTAAAACACCCCCACTGTCCTCAGCAATATTAACACTCTGACAGAGAACACAGATTAATATCAACACACTCACTGACACACTGTGTATATCATGACCCATAGTCAGATACACCCTGTGAAGTGAAAAACACCCCCACTGTCCTCAGTAATATTAGCACAGTGACAGAGAACACAGATTAATATTAACACACTCACTGACACACTGTGTATATCATGACCCACCGTCAGATAAACCCGGTGAAGTGTAAAACATTCCCACTGTCCTCAGCAATATTAACACACTGACAGAGAACACAGATTAATATTAACACACTCACTGACACACTGTGTATATCATGACCCACAGTCAGATACACCCTGTGAAGTGTAAAACACCCCCACTGTCCTCAGGAATATTAACACACTGACAGAGAACACAGATTAATATTAACACACTCACTGACACACTGTGTATATCATGACCCACAGTCAGATACACCCTGTGAAGTGTAAAACACCCCCACTGTCTCAGTAATATTAACACACTGAGAGAGAACACAGATTAACATTAACACACTCACTGACACACGGTGTACATCATGACCCACAGTCAGATAAACCCTGTGAAGTGCAAAACACCCCCACTGTCCTCAGTAATATTAACAGACTGACAGAGAACACAGATTAATATTAACACACTCACTGACACACTGTGTACATCATGACCCACAGTCAGATACACCCTGTGAAGTGTAAAACACCCCCACTGTCCTCAGGAATATTAACACACTGACAGAGAACACAGATTAATATTAACACACTCACTGACACACTGTGTACATCATGACCCACAGTCAGATACACCCTGTGAAGTGTAAAACACCCCCACTGTCCTCAGTAATATTAACACACTGACAGAGAACACAGATTAATATTAACACACTCACTGACACACTGTGTATATCATGACCCACAGTCAGATAAACCCTGTGAAGTGTAAAACACCCCCACTGTCCTCAGGAATATTAACACACTGACAGAGAACACAGATTAATATTAACACACTCACTGACACACTGTGTATATCATGACCCACAGTCAGATACACCCTGTGAAGTGTAAAACACCCCCACTGTCCTCAGGAATATTAACACACTGACAGAGAACACAGATTAATATTAACACTCTCACTGACTCACTGTGTACATAATGACCCACAGCCAGATACACCCTGTGAAGTGTAAAACACCCCCACTGTCCTCAGTAATGTTAACACACTGACAGAGAACACAGATTAATATTAACACACTCACTGACACACTGTGTACATCATGACCCACAGTCAGATAAACACTGTGAAGTGTAAAACACCCCCACTGTCCTCAGTAATATTAACACACTGACAGAGAACACAGATTAATATTAACACACTCACTGACACACCGTGTATATCATGACCCACAGTCAGATACACCCTGTGAAGTGTAAAATACCCCCACTGTCCTCAGTAATATTAACACACTGACAGAGAACACAGATTAATATTAACACACTCACTGACACACTGTGTATATCATGACCCACAGTCAGATACACCCTGTGAAGTGTAAAATACCCCCACTGTCCTCAGCAATATTAACACACTGACAGAGAACACAGATTAATATTAACACACTCACTGACACACTGTGTATATCATGACCCACAGTCAGATACACCCTGTGAAGTGTAAAACACCCCCACTGTCCTCAGGAATATTAACACACTGACAGAGAACACAGATTAATATTAACACACTCACTGACACACTGTGTACATCATGACCCACAGTCAGATACACCCTGTGAAGTGTAAAACACCCCCACTGTCCTCAGGAATATTAACACACTGACAGAGAACACAGATTAATATTAACACACTCACTGACACACTGTGCATATCATGACCCACAGTCAGATACACCCGGTGAAGTGTAAAACACCCCCACTGTCGTCAGTAATATTAACACACTGACAGAGAACACAGATTAATATTAACACACTCACTGACACACTGTGTATATCATGACCCACAGCCAGATACACCCTGTGAAGTGTAAAACACCCCCACTGTCCTCAGTAATATTAACACATTGACAGAGAACACAGATTAATATTAACACACTCACTGACACACTGTGTATATCATGACCCACAGTCAGATACACCCGGCGAAGTGTAAAAGACCCCCACTGTCCTCAGTAATATTAACACACTGACAGAGAACACATATTAATATTAACACACTCACTGACACACTGTGCACATCATGACTCACAGTCAGATAAACCCAGTGAAGTGTAAAACACCCCCACTGTCCTCAGCAATATTAACACACTGACAGAGAACACAGATTAATATTAACACACTCACTGACACACTGTGTATATCATGACCCACAGTCAGATACACCCTGTGAAGTGTAAAACACCCCCACTGTCCTCAGGAATATTAACACACTGACAGAGAACACAGATTAATATTAACACACTCACTGACACACTGTGTATATCATGACCCACAGCCAGATACACCCTGTGAAGTGTAAAACACCCCCACTGTCCTCAAAAATATTAACACACTGACAGAGAACACAGATTAATATGAACACACTCACTGACACACTGTGTATATCATGACCCACAGTCAGATAAACCCGGTGAAGTGTAAAACACCCCCACTGTCCTCAGTAATATTAACACACTGACAGAGAACACAGATTAATATTAACACACTCACTGACACACTGTGTATATCATGACCCACAGTCAGATACCCCCTGTGAAGTGTAAAACACCCCCACTGTCCTCAGGAATATTAACACATTGACAGAGAACACAGATTAATATTAACACACTCACTGACACACTGTGTACATCATGACCCACAGTCAGATACACCCGGTGAAGTGTAAAACACCCCCACTGTCCTCAGCAATATTAACACACTGACAGAGAACACAGATTAATATTAACACACTCACTGACACACTGTGTATATCATGACCCACAGTCAGATACACCCTGTGAAGTGTAAAACACCCCCACTGTCCTCAGTAATATTAACACACTGACAGAGAACACAGATTAATATTAACACACTCACTGACACACTGTGTATATCATGACCCACAGTCAGATACACCCTGTGAAGTGTAAAACACCCCCACTGTCCTCAGAAATATTAACACACTGACAGAGAACACAGATTAATATTAACACACTCACTGACACACTGTGTATATCATGACCCACAGTCAGATACACCCTGTGAAGTGTAAAACACCCCCACTGTCCTCAGTAATATTAACACACTGACAGAGAACACAGATTAATATTAACACACTCACTGACACACTGTGTATATCATGACCCACAGTCAGATACACCCTGTGAAGTGTAAAACACCCCCACTGTCCTCAGTAATATTAGCACACTGACAGGGAACACAGATTAATATTAACACACTCACTGACACACTGTGTATATCATGACCCACAGCCAGATACACCCTGTGAAGTGTAAAACACCCCACTGTCCTCAGTAATATTAACACACTGACAGAGAACACAGATTAATATTAACACACTCACTGACACACTGTGTATATCATGACCCACAGTCAGATACACCCTGTGAAGTGTAAAACATCCCCACTGTCCTCAGTAATATTAACACACTGACGGAGAACACAGATTAATATTAACACACTCACTGACACACTGTGTATATCATGACCCAGAGTCAGATACACCCTGTGAAGTGTAAAACACCCCCACTGTCCTCAGTAATATTAACACACTGACAGAGAACACAAATTAATATTAACGCACTCATTGACACACTCTGTATATCATGACTCACAGTCAGATACACCCTGTGAAGTGTAAAACATCCCCACTTTCCTCAGTAATATTAACACACTGACAGAGAACACAGATTAATATTAACACAATCACTGACACACTGTGTATATCATGACTCAGAGTCAGATACACCCTGTGAAGTGTAAAACAACCCCACTGTCCTCAGTAATATTAGCACACTGACAGAGAACACAGATTAATATTAACACACTCACTGACACACTGTGTACATCATGACCCACAGTCAGATACACCCTGTGAAGTGTAAAATAACCCACTGTCCTCAGGAATATTAACACACTGACAGAGAACACAGATTAATATTAACACACTCACTGACACACTGTGGACATCATGACCCACAGTCAGATACACCCTGTGAAGTGTAAAACACCCCCACTGTCCTCAGGAATATTAACACACTGACATAGAACACAGATTAATATTAACACACTCACTGACACACTGTGTATATCATGACCCACAGTCAGATACACCCGGTGAAGTGTAAAACACCCCCACTGTCCTCAGTAATATTAACACATTGACAGAGAACACAGATTAATATTAACACACTCACTGACACACTGTGTATATCATGACCCACAGTCAGATACACCCTGTGAAGTGTAAAACATCCCCACTGTCCTCAGTCATATTAACACACTGACAGAGAACACAGATTAATATTAACACACTCACTGACACACTGTGTATATCATGACCCACAGCCAGATACACTCTGTGAAGTGTAAAACATGCTCACTGTCCTCAGGAATATTAACACCTGACAGAGAACACTGATTAATATTAACACACTCACTGACACACTGTGTATATCATGACCCACAGTCAGATACACCCTGTGAAGTGAAAAACACCCCCACTGTCCTCAGCAATAATAACACACTGACAGAGTACAGAGATAAATATTAACACACTCACTGACACACTGTGTATATCATGACCCACAGTCAGATGCACCCTGTGAAGTGTAAAACACCCCCACTGTCCTCAGCAATATTAACACTCTGACAGAGAACACAGATTAATATTAACACACTCACTGACACACTGTGTATATCATGACCCATAGTCAGATACACCCTGTGAAGTGAAAAACACCCCCACTGTCCTCAGTAATATTAGCACACTGACAGAGAACACAGATTAATATTAACACACTCACTGACACACTGTGTATATCATGACCCACAGTCAGATAAACCCTGTGAAGTGTAAAACATTCCCACTGTCCTCAGCAATATTAACACACTGACAGAGAACACAGATTAATATTAACACACTCACTGACACACTGTGTATATCATGACCCAGAGTCAGATACACCCTGTGAAGTGTAAAGCACCCCCACTGTCCTCAGGAATATTAACACACTGACAGAGAACACAGATTAATATTAACACACTCACTGACACACTGTGTATATCATGACCCACTGTCAGATACACCCTGTGAAGTGTAAAACACCCCCACTGTCCTCAGGAATATTAACACACTGACAGAGAACACAGATTAATATTAACACACTCACTGACACACTGTGTATATCATGACCCACAGTCAGATACACCCGGTGAAGTGTAAAACACCCCCACTGTCCTCAGTAATATTAACACATTGACAGAGAACACAGATTAATATTAACACACTCACTGACACACTGTGTATATCATGACCCACAGTCAGATACACCCTGTGAAGTGTAAAACATCCCCACTGTCCTCAGTCATATTAACACACTGACAGAGAACACAGATTAATATTAACACACTCACTGACACACTGTGTATATCATGACCCACAGCCAGATACACTCTGTGAAGTGTAAAACATGCTCACTGTCCTCAGGAATATTAACACCTGACAGAGAACACTGATTAATATTAACACACTCACTGACACACTGTGTATATCATGACCCACAGTCAGATACACCCTGTGAAGTGAAAAACACCCCCACTGTCCTCAGCAATAATAACACACTGACAGAGTACACAGATAAATATTAACACACTCACTGACACACTGTGTATATCATGACCCACAGTCAGATGCACCCTGTGAAGTGTAAAACACCCCCACTGTCCTCAGCAATATTAACACTCTGACAGAGAACACAGATTAATATTAACACACTCACTGACACACTGTGTATATCATGACCCATAGTCAGATACACCCTGTGAAGTGAAAAACACCCCCACTGTCCTCAGTAATATTAGCACACTGACAGAGAACACAGATTAATATTAACACACTCACTGACACACTGTGTATATCATGACCCACAGTCAGATAAACCCTGTGAAGTGTAAAACATTCCCACTGTCCTCAGCAATATTAACACACTGACAGAGAACACAGATTAATATTAACACACTCACTGACACACTGTGTATATCATGACCCAGAGTCAGATACACCCTGTGAAGTGTAAAGCACCCCCACTGTCCTCAGGAATATTAACACACTGACAGAGAACACAGATTAATATTAACACACTCACTGACACACTGTGTATATCATGACCCACTGTCAGATACACCCTGTGAAGTGTAAAACACCCCCACTGTCCTCAGTAATATTAACACACTGAGAGAGAACACAGATTAATATTAACACACTCACTGACACACGGTGTACATCATGACCCACAGTCAGATAAACCCTGTGAAGTGTAAAACACCCCCACTGTCCTCAGTAATATTAACACACTGACAGAGAACACAGATTAATATTAACACACTCACTGACACACTGTGTATATCATGACCCACAGTCAGATACACCCTGTGAAGTGTAAAACACCCCCACTGTCCTCAGGAATATTAACACACTGACAGAGAACACAGATTAATATTAACACACTCACTGACACACTGTGTACATCATGACCCACAGTCAGATACACCCTGTGAAGTGTAAAACACCCCCACTGTCCTCAGGAATATTAACACACTGACAGAGAACACAGATTAATATTAACACACTCACTGACACACTGTGTACATCATGACCCACAGTCAGATACACCCTGTGAAGTGTAAAACACCCCCACTGTCCTAAGTAATATTAACACACTGACAGAGAACACAGATTAATATTAACACACTCACTGACACACTGTGTATATCATGACCCACAGTCAGATACACCCTGTGAAGTGTAAAACACCCCCACTGTCCTCAGTAATACTAACACACTGACAGAGAACACAGATTAATAATAACACACTCACTGACACACTGTGTACATCATGACCCACAGTCAGATACACCCTGTGAAGTGTAAAACACCTCCACTGTCCTCAGGAATATTAACACACTGACAGAGAACACAGATTAATATTAACACACTCACTGACACACTGTGTACATCATGACCCACAGTCAGATACACCCTGTGAAGTGTAAAACACCCCCACTGTCCTCAGGAATATTAACACACTGACAGAGAACACAGATTAATATTAACACACTCACTGACACACTGTGTATATCATGACCCACAGTCAGATACACGCTGTGAAGTGTAAAACACCCCCACTGTCCTCAGGACTATTAACATACTGACAGAGAACACAGATTAATATTAAGACACTCACTGACACACTGTGTATATCATGACCCACAGTCAGATACACCCTGTGAAGTGTAAAACACCCCCACTGTCCTCAGTAATATTAACACACTGACAGAGAACACAGATTAATATTAACACACTCACTGACACACTGTGTACATCATGACCCACAGTCAGATAAACACTGTGAAGTGTAAAACACCCCCACTGTCCTCAGTAATATTAACACACTGACAGAGAACACAGATTAATATTAACACACTCACTGACACACTGTGTAAATCATGACCCACAGTCAGATACACCCTGTGAAGTGTAAAACACCCCCACTGTCCTCAGTAATATTAACACACTGACAGAGAACACAGATTAATATTCACACACTCACTGACACACTGTGTATATCATGACCCACAGTCAGATACACCCTGTAAAGTGTAAAACACCCCCACTGTCCTCAGGAATATTAACACACTGACAGAGAACACAGATTAATATTAACACACTCACTGACACACTGTGTATATCATGACCCACAGTCAGATACACCCTGTGAAGTGTAAAACACCCCCACTGTCCTCAGTAATATTAACACACTGACAGAGAACACAGATTAATATTCACACACTCACTGACACACTGTGTATATCATGACCCACAGCCAGATACACTCTGTGAAGTGTAAAACATGCTCACTGTCCTCAGGAATATTAACACCTGACAGAGAACACTGATTAATATTAACACACTCACTGACACACTGTGTATATCATGACCCACAGTCAGATACACCCTGTGAAGTGAAAAACACCCCCACTGTCCTCAGCAATAATAACACACTGACAGAGTACACAGATAAATATTAACACACTCACTGACACACTGTGTATATCATGACCCACAGTCAGATGCACCCTGTGAAGTGTAAAACACCCCCACTGTCCTCAGCAATATTAACACTCTGACAGAGAACACAGATTAATATTAACACACTCACTGACACACTGTGTATATCATGACCCATAGTCAGATACACCCTGTGAAGTGAAAAACACCCCCACTGTCCTCAGTAATATTAGCACACTGACAGAGAACACAGATTAATATTAACACACTCACTGACACACTGTGTATATCATGACCCACAGTCAGATAAACCCTGTGAAGTGTAAAACATTCCCACTGTCCTCAGCAATATTAACACACTGACAGAGAACACAGATTAATATTAACACACTCACTGACACACTGTGTATATCATGACCCAGAGTCAGATACACCCTGTGAAGTGTAAAGCACCCCCACTGTCCTCAGGAATATTAACACACTGACAGAGAACACAGATTAATATTAACACACTCACTGACACACTGTGTATATCATGACCCACTGTCAGATACACCCTGTGAAGTGTAAAACACCCCCACTGTCCTCAGTAATATTAACACACTGAGAGAGAACACAGATTAATATTAACACACTCACTGACACACGGTGTACATCATGACCCACAGTCAGATAAACCCTGTGAAGTGTAAAACACCCCCACTGTCCTCAGTAATATTAACACACTGACAGAGAACACAGATTAATATTAACACACTCACTGACACACTGTGTATATCATGACCCACAGTCAGATACACCCTGTGAAGTGTAAAACACCCCCACTGTCCTCAGGAATATTAACACACTGACAGAGAACACAGATTAATATTAACACACTCACTGACACACTGTGTACATCATGACCCACAGTCAGATACACCCTGTGAAGTGTAAAACACCCCCACTGTCCTCAGGAATATTAACACACTGACAGAGAACACAGATTAATATTAACACACTCACTGACACACTGTGTACATCATGACCCACAGTCAGATACACCCTGTGAAGTGTAAAACACCCCCACTGTCCTAAGTAATATTAACACACTGACAGAGAACACAGATTAATATTAACACACTCACTGACACACTGTGTATATCATGACCCACAGTCAGATACACCCTGTGAAGTGTAAAACACCCCCACTGTCCTCAGTAATACTAACACACTGACAGAGAACACAGATTAATAATAACACACTCACTGACACACTGTGTACATCATGACCCACAGTCAGATACACCCTGTGAAGTGTAAAACACCTCCACTGTCCTCAGGAATATTAACACACTGACAGAGAACACAGATTAATATTAACACACTCACTGACACACTGTGTACATCATGACCCACAGTCAGATACACCCTGTGAAGTGTAAAACACCCCCACTGTCCTCAGGAATATTAACACACTGACAGAGAACACAGATTAATATTAACACACTCACTGACACACTGTGTATATCATGACCCACAGTCAGATACACGCTGTGAAGTGTAAAACACCCCCACTGTCCTCAGGACTATTAACACACTGACAGAGAACACAGATTAATATTAAGACACTCACTGACACACTGTGTATATCATGACCCACAGTCAGATACACCCTGTGAAGTGTAAAACACCCCCACTGTCCTCAGTAATATTAACACACTGACAGAGAACACAGATTAATATTAACACACTCACTGACACACTGTGTACATCATGACCCACAGTCAGATAAACACTGTGAAGTGTAAAACACCCCCACTGTCCTCAGTAATATTAACACACTGACAGAGAACACAGATTAATATTAACACACTCACTGACACACTGTGTAAATCATGACCCACAGTCAGATACACCCTGTGAAGTGTAAAACACCCCCACTGTCCTCAGTAATATTAACACACTGACAGAGAACACAGATTAATATTCACACACTCACTGACACACTGTGTATATCATGACCCACAGTCAGATACACCCTGTAAAGTGTAAAACACCCCCACTGTCCTCAGGAATATTAACACACTGACAGAGAACACAGATTAATATTAACACACTCACTGACACACTGTGTATATCATGACCCACAGTCAGATACACCCTGTGAAGTGTAAAACACCCCCACTGTCCTCAGTAATATTAACACACTGACAGAGAACACAGATTAATATTAACACTCTCACTGACACACTGTGTACATCATGACCCACAGTCAGATACACCCTGTGAAGTGTAAAACACCCCACTGTCATCAGTAATATTAACACACTGACAGAGAACACAGATTAATATTAACACACTCACTGACACACTGTGTACATCATGACCCACAGTCAGATACACCCTGTGAAGTGTAAAACACCCCCACTGTCCTCAGGAATATTAACACACTGACAGAGAACACAGATTAATATTAACACACTCACTGACACACTGTGTATATCACGACCCACAGTAAGATGCACCCTGTGAAGTGTAAAACACCCCCACTGTCCTCAGGAATATTAACACACTGACAGAGAACACAGATTAATATTAACACACTCACTGACACACTGTGTATATCATGACCCACAGTCAGATACACCCTGTGAAGTGTAAAACACCCCCACTGTCCTCAGTAATATTAACACACTGACAGAGAACACAGATTAATATTAACACACTCACTGACACACTGTGTATATCATGACCCACAGTCAGATACACCCTGTGAAGTGTAAAAAACCCCCACTGTCCTCAGGAATATTAACACACTGACAGAGAACACAGATTAATATTAACACACTCACTGACACACTGTGTATATCATGACCCACAGTCAGATACACCCGGTGAAGTGTAAAACACCCCCACTGTCCTCAGTAATATTAACACATTGACAGAGAACACAGATTAATATTAACACACTCACTGACACACTGTGTATATCATGACCCACAGTTAGATACACCCTGTGAAGTGTAAAACATCCCCACTGCCCTCAGTCATATTAACACACTGACAGAGAACACAGATTAATATTAACACACTCACTGACACACTGTGTACATCATGACCCACAGTCAGATAAACACTGTGAAGTGTACAACACCCCCACTGTCCTCAGTAATATTAACACACTGACAGAGAACACAGATTAATATTAACACACTCACTGACACACTGTGTAAATCATGACCCACAGTCAGATACACCCTGTGAAGTGTAAAACACCCCCACTGTCCTCAGTAATATTAACACACTGACAGAGAACACAGATTAATATTCACACACTCACTGACACACTGTGTATATCATGACCCACAGTCAGATACACCCTGTAAAGTGTAAAACACCCCCACTGTCCCCAGGAATATTAACACACTGACAGAGAACACAGATTAATATTAACACACTCACTGACACACTGTGTATATCATGACCCACAGTCAGATACACCCTGTGAAGTGTAAAACACCCCCACTGTCCTCAGTAATATTAACACACTGACAGAGAACACAGATTAATATTAACACTCTCACTGACACACTGTGTACATCATGACCCACAGTCAGATAAAACCTGTGAAGTGTAAAACACCCCACTGTCATCAGTAATATTAACACACTGACAGAGAACACAGATTAATATTAACACACTCACTGACACACTGTGTATATCATGACCCACAGTAAGATGCACCCTGTGAAGTGTAAAACACCCCCACTGTCCTCAGGAATATTAACACACTGACAGAGAACACAGATTAATATTAACACACTCACTGACACACTGTGTATATCATGACCCACAGTCAGATACACCCTGTGAAGTGTAAAACACCCCCACTGTCCTCAGTAATATTAACACACTGACAGAGAACACAGATTAATATTAACACACTCACTGACACACTGTGTATATCATGACCCACAGTCAGATACACCCTGTGAAGTGTAAAAAACCCCCACTGTCCTCAGGAATATTAACACACTGACAGAGAACACAGATTAATAATAACACACTCACTGACACACTGTGTATATCATGACCCACCGTCAGATACACCCGGTGAAGTGTAAAACACCCCCACTGTCCTCAGTAATATTAACACATTGACAGAGAACACAGATTAATATTAACACACTCACTGACACACTGTGTATATCATGACCCACAGTCAGATACACCCTGTGAAGTGTAAAACATCCCCACTGCCCTCAGTCATATTAACACACTGACAGAGAACACAGATTAATATTAACACACTCACTGACACACTGTGTATATCATGACCCACAGCCAGATACACTCTGTGAAGTGTAAAACATGCTCACTGTCCTCAGGAATATTAACACCTGACAGAGAACACAGATTGATATTAACACACTCACTGACACACTGTGTATATCATGACCCACAGTCAGATACACCCTGTGAAGTGTAAAACACCCCCACTGTCCTCAGTAATATTAACACATTGACAGAGAACACAGATTAATATTAACACACTCACTGACACACTGTGTATATCATGACCCACAGTCAGATACACCCTGTGAAGTGTAAAAAACCCCCACTGTCCTCAGGAATATTAACACACTGACAGAGAACACAGATTAATATTAACACACTCACTGACACACTGTGTATATCATGACCCACAGTCAGATACACCCGGTGAAGTGTAAAACACCCCCACTGTCCTCAGTAATATTAACACATTGACAGAGAACACAGATTAATATTAACACACTCACTGACACACTGTGTATATCATGACCCACAGTTAGATACACCCTGTGAAGTGTAAAACATCCCCACTGCCCTCAGTCATATTAACACACTGACAGAGAACACAGATTAATATTAACACACTCACTGACACACTGTGTACATCATGACCCACAGTCAGATAAACACTGTGAAGTGTACAACACCCCCACTGTCCTCAGTAATATTAACACACTGACAGAGAACACAGATTAATATTAACACACTCACTGACACACTGTGTAAATCATGACCCACAGTCAGATACACCCTGTGAAGTGTAAAACACCCCCACTGTCCTCAGTAATATTAACACACTGACAGAGAACACAGATTAATATTCACACACTCACTGACACACTGTGTATATCATGACCCACAGTCAGATACACCCTGTAAAGTGTAAAAAACCCCCACTGTCCTCAGGAATATTAACACACTGACAGAGAACACAGATTAATATTAACACACTCACTGACACACTGTGTATATCATGACCCACAGTCAGATACACCCTGTGAAGTGTAAAACACCCCCACTGTCCTCAGTAATATTAACACACTGACAGAGAACACAGATTAATATTAACACTCTCACTGACACACTGTGTACATCATGACCCACAGTCAGATAAAACCTGTGAAGTGTAAAACACCCCACTGTCATCAGTAATATTAACACACTGACAGAGAACACAGATTAATATTAACACACTCACTGACACACTGTGTATATCATGACCCACAGTAAGATGCACCCTGTGAAGTGTAAAACACCCCCACTGTCCTCAGGAATATTAACACACTGACAGAGAACACAGATTAATATTAACACACTCACTGACACACTGTGTATATCATGACCCACAGTCAGATACACCCTGTGAAGTGTAAAACACCCCCACTGTCCTCAGTAATATTAACACACTGACAGAGAACACAGATTAATATTAACACACTCACTGACACACTGTGTATATCATGACCCACAGTCAGATACACCCTGTGAAGTGTAAAAAACCCCCACTGTCCTCAGGAATATTAACACACTGACAGAGAACACAGATTAATATTAACACACTCACTGACACACTGTGTATATCATGACCCACAGTCAGATACACCCGGTGAAGTGTAAAACACCCCCACTGTCCTCAGTAATATTAACACATTGACAGAGAACACAGATTAATATTAACACACTCACTGACACACTGTGTATATCATGACCCACAGTCAGATACACCCTGTGAAGTGTAAAACATCCCCACTGCCCTCAGTCATATTAACACACTGACAGAGAACACAGATTAATATTAACACACTCACTGACACACTGTGTATATCATGACCCACAGCCAGATACACTCTGTGAAGTGTAAAACATGCTCACTGTCCTCAGGAATATTAACACCTGACAGAGAACACAGATTAATATTAACACACTCACTGACACACTGTGTATATCATGACCCACAGTCAGATACACCCTGTGAAGTGTAAAACACCCCCACTGTCCTCAGTAATATTAACACATTGACAGAGAACACAGATTAATATTAACACACTCACTGACACACTGTGTATATCATGACCCACAGTCAGATACACCCGGCGAAGTGTAAAACACCCCCACTGTCCTCAGTAATATTAACACACTGACAGAGAACACATATTAATATTAACACACTCACTGACACACTGTGTACATCATGACTCACAGTCAGATAAACCCAGTGAAGTGTAAAACACCCCCACTGTCCTCAGCAATATTAACACACTGACAGAGAACACAGATTAATATTAACACACTCACTGACACACTGTGTATATCATGACCCACAGTCAGATACACCCTGTGAAGTGTAAAACACCCCCACTGTCCTCAGGAATATTAACACACTGACAGAGAACACAGATTAATATTAACACAATCACTGACACACTGTGTATATCATGACCCACAGCCAGATACACCCTGTGAAGTGTAAAACACCCCCACTGTCCTCAAAAATATTAACACACTGACAGAGAACACAGATTAATATTAACACACTCACTGACACACTGTGTATATCATGACCCACAGTCAGATAAACCCGGTGAAGTGTAAAACACTCCCACTGTCCTCAGTAATATTAACACACTGACAGAGAACACAGATTAATATTAACACACTCACTGACACACTGTGTATATCATGACCCACAGTCAGATACCCCCTGTGAAGTGTAAAACACCCCCACTGTCCTCAGGAATATTAACACATTGACAGAGAACACAGATTAATATTAACACACTCACTGACACACTGTGTACATCATGACCCACAGTCAGATACACCCGGTGAAGTGTAAAACACCCCCACTGTCCTCAGCAATATTAACACACTGACAGAGAACACAGATTAATATTAACACACTCACTGACACACTGTGTATATCATGACCCACAGTCAGATACACCCTGTGAAGTGTAAAACACCCCCACTGTCCTCAGTAATATTAACACACTGACAGAGAACACAGATTAATATTAACACACTCACTGACACACTGTGTATATCATGACCCACAGTCAGATACACCCTGTGAAGTGTAAAACACCCCCACTGTCCTCAGGAATATTAACACACTGACAGAGAACACAGATTAATATTAACACACTCACTGACACACTGTGTATATCATGACCCACAGTCAGATACACCCTGTGAAGTGTAAAACACCCCCACTGTCCTCAGTAATATTAACACACTGACAGAGAACACAGATTAATATTAACACACTCACTGACACACTGTGTATATCATGACCCACAGTCAGATACCCCCTGTGAAGTGTAAAACACCCCCACTGTCCTCAGTAATATTAGCACACTGACAGGGAACACAGATTAATATTAACACACTCACTGACACACTGTGTATATCATGACCCACAGCCAGATACACCCTGTGAAGTGTAAAACACCCCACTGTCCTCAGTAATATTAACACACTGACAGAGAACACAGATTAATATTAACACACTCACTGACACACTGTGTATATCATGACCCACAGTCAGATACACCCTGTGAAGTGTAAAACATCCCCACTGTCCTCAGTAATATTAACACACTGACGGAGAACACAGATTAATATTAACACACTCACTGACACACTGTGTATATCATGACCCAGAGTCAGATACACCCTGTGAAGTGTAAAAAACCCCCACTGTCCTCAGGAATATTAACACACTGACAGAGAACACAGATTAATATTAACACACTCACTGACACACTGTGTATATCATGACCCACAGTCAGATACACCCGGTGAAGTGTAAAACACCCCCACTGTCCTCAGGAATATTAACACACTGACAGAGAACACAGATTAATATTAACACACTCACTGACACACTGTGTATATCATGACCCACAGTCAGATACACCCTGTGAAGTGTAAAACACCCCCACTGTCCTCAGTAATATTAACACACTGACAGAGAACACAGATTAATATTAACACTCTCACTGACACACTGTGTACATCATGACCCACAGTCAGATAAAACCTGTGAAGTGTAAAACACCCCACTGTCATCAGTAATATTAACACACTGACAGAGAACACAGATTAATATTAACACACTCACTGACACACTGTGTATATCATGACCCACAGTAAGATGCACCCTGTGAAGTGTAAAACACCCCCACTGTCCTCAGGAATATTAACACACTGACAGAGAACACAGATTAATATTAACACACTCACTGACACACTGTGTATATCATGACCCACAGTCAGATACACCCTGTGAAGTGTAAAACACCCCCACTGTCCTCAGTAATATTAACACACTGACAGAGAACACAGATTAATATTAACACACTCACTGACACACTGTGTATATCATGACCCACAGTCAGATACACCCTGTGAAGTGTAAAAAACCCCCACTGTCCTCAGGAATATTAACACACTGACAGAGAACACAGATTAATATTAACACACTCACTGACACACTGTGTATATCATGAGCCACAGTCAGATACACCCGGTGAAGTGTAAAACACCCCCACTGTCCTCAGTAATATTAACACATTGACAGAGAACACAGATTAATATTAACACACTCACTGACACACTGTGTATATCATGACCCACAGTCAGATACACCCTGTGAAGTGTAAAACATCCCCACTGCCCTCAGTCATATTAACACACTGACAGAGAACACAGATTAATATTAACACACTCACTGACACACTGTGTATATCATGACCCACAGCCAGATACACTCTGTGAAGTGTAAAACATGCTCACTGTCCTCAGGAATATTAACACCTGACAGAGAACACAGATTAATATTAACACACTCACTGACACACTGTGTATATCATGACCCACAGTCAGATACACCCTGTGAAGTGTAAAACACCCCCACTGTCCTCAGTAATATTAACACATTGACAGAGAACACAGATTAATATTAACACACTCACTGACACACTGTGTATATCATGACCCACAGTCAGATACACCCTGTGAAGTGTAAAAAACCCCCACTGTCCTCAGGAATATTAACACACTGACAGAGAACACAGATTAATATTAACACACTCACTGACACACTGTGTATATCATGACCCACAGTCAGATACACCCGGTGAAGTGTAAAACACCCCCACTGTCCTCAGTAATATTAACACATTGACAGAGAACACAGATTAATATTAACACACTCACTGACACACTGTGTATATCATGACCCACAGTTAGATACACCCTGTGAAGTGTAAAACATCCCCACTGCCCTCAGTCATATTAACACACTGACAGAGAACACAGATTAATATTAACACACTCACTGACACACTGTGTACATCATGACCCACAGTCAGATAAACACTGTGAAGTGTACAACACCCCCACTGTCCTCAGTAATATTAACACACTGACAGAGAACACAGATTAATATTAACACACTCACTGACACACTGTGTAAATCATGACCCACAGTCAGATACACCCTGTGAAGTGTAAAACACCCCCACTGTCCTCAGTAATATTAACACACTGACAGAGAACACAGATTAATATTCACACACTCACTGACACACTGTGTATATCATGACCCACAGTCAGATACACCCTGTAAAGTGTAAAAAACCCCCACTGTCCTCAGGAATATTAACACACTGACAGAGAACACAGATTAATATTAACACACTCACTGACACACTGTGTATATCATGACCCACAGTCAGATACACCCTGTGAAGTGTAAAACACCCCCACTGTCCTCAGTAATATTAACACACTGACAGAGAACACAGATTAATATTAACACTCTCACTGACACACTGTGTACATCATGACCCACAGTCAGATAAAACCTGTGAAGTGTAAAACACCCCACTGTCATCAGTAATATTAACACACTGACAGAGAACACATATTAATATTAACACACTCACTGACACACTGTGTATATCATGACCCACAGTAAGATGCACCCTGTGAAGTGTAAAACACCCCCACTGTCCTCAGGAATATTAACACACTGACAGAGAACACAGATTAATATTAACACACTCACTGACACACTGTGTATATCATGACCCACAGTCAGATACACCCTGTGAAGTGTAAAACACCCCCACTGTCCTCAGTAATATTAACACACTGACAGAGAACACAGATTAATATTAACACACTCACTGACACACTGTGTATATCATGACCCACAGTCAGATACACCCTGTGAAGTGTAAAAAACCCCCACTGTCCTCAGGAATATTAACACACTGACAGAGAACACAGATTAATATTAACACACTCACTGACACACTGTGTATATCATGACCCACAGTCAGATACACCCGGTGAAGTGTAAAACACCCCCACTGTCCTCAGTAATATTAACACATTGACAGAGAACACAGATTAATATTAACACACTCACTGACACACTGTGTATATCATGACCCACAGTCAGATACACCCTGTGAAGTGTAAAACATCCCCACTGCCCTCAGTCATATTAACACACTGACAGAGAACACAGATTAATATTAACACACTCACTGACACACTGTGTATATCATGACCCACAGCCAGATACACTCTGTGAAGTGTAAAACATGCTCACTGTCCTCAGGAATATTAACACCTGACAGAGAACACAGATTAATATTAACACACTCACTGACACACTGTGTATATCATGACCCACAGTCAGATACACCCTGTGAAGTGTAAAACACCCCCACTGTCCTCAGTAATATTAACACATTGACAGAGAACACAGATTAATATTAACACACTCACTGACACACTGTGTATATCATGACCCACAGTCAGATACACCCGGCGAAGTGTAAAACACCCCCACTGTCCTCAGTAATATTAACACACTGACAGAGAACACATATTAATATTAACACACTCACTGACACACTGTGTACATCATGACTCACAGTCAGATAAACCCAGTGAAGTGTAAAACACCCCCACTGTCCTCAGCAATATTAACACACTGACAGAGAACACAGATTAATATTAACACACTCACTGACACACTGTGTATATCATGACCCACAGTCAGATACACCCTGTGAAGTGTAAAACACCCCCACTGTCCTCAGGAATATTAACACACTGACAGAGAACACAGATTAATATTAACACAATCACTGACACACTGTGTATATCATGACCCACAGCCAGATACACCCTGTGAAGTGTAAAACACCCCCACTGTCCTCAAAAATATTAACACACTGACAGAGAACACAGATTAATATTAACACACTCACTGACACACTGTGTATATCATGACCCACAGTCAGATAAACCCGGTGAAGTGTAAAACACTCCCACTGTCCTCAGTAATATTAACACACTGACAGAGAACACAGATTAATATTAACACACTCACTGACACACTGTGTATATCATGACCCACAGTCAGATACCCCCTGTGAAGTGTAAAACACCCCCACTGTCCTCAGGAATATTAACACATTGACAGAGAACACAGATTAATATTAACACACTCACTGACACACTGTGTACATCATGACCCACAGTCAGATACACCCGGTGAAGTGTAAAACACCCCCACTGTCCTCAGCAATATTAACACACTGACAGAGAACACAGATTAATATTAACACACTCACTGACACACTGTGTATATCATGACCCACAGTCAGATACACCCTGTGAAGTGTAAAACACCCCCACTGTCCTCAGTAATATTAACACACTGACAGAGAACACAGATTAATATTAACACACTCACTGACACACTGTGTATATCATGACCCACAGTCAGATACACCCTGTGAAGTGTAAAACACCCCCACTGTCCTCAGGAATATTAACACACTGACAGAGAACACAGATTAATATTAACACACTCACTGACACACTGTGTATATCATGACCCACAGTCAGATACACCCTGTGAAGTGTAAAACACCCCCACTGTCCTCAGTAATATTAACACACTGACAGAGAACACAGATTAATATTAACACACTCACTGACACACTGTGTATATCATGACCCACAGTCAGATACCCCCTGTGAAGTGTAAAACACCCCCACTGTCCTCAGTAATATTAGCACACTGACAGGGAACACAGATTAATATTAACACACTCACTGACACACTGTGTATATCATGACCCACAGCCAGATACACCCTGTGAAGTGTAAAACACCCCACTGTCCTCAGTAATATTAACACACTGACAGAGAACACAGATTAATATTAACACACTCACTGACACACTGTGTATATCATGACCCACAGTCAGATACACCCTGTGAAGTGTAAAACATCCCCACTGTCCTCAGTAATATTAACACACTGACGGAGAACACAGATTAATATTAACACACTCACTGACACACTGTGTATATCATGACCCAGAGTCAGATACACCCTGTGAAGTGTAAAACACCCCCACTGTCCTCAGTAATATTAACACACTGACAGAGAACACAAATTAATATTAACGCACTCATTGACACACTCTGTATATCATGACTCACAGTCAGATACACCCTGTGAAGTGTAAAACATCCCCACTGTCCTCAGTAATATTAACACACTGACAGAGAACACAGATTAATATTAACACACTCACTGACACACTGTGTATATCATGACCCAGAGTCAGATACACCCTGTGAAGTGTAAAACACCCCCACTGTCCTCAGTAATATTAGCACACTGACAGAGAACACAGATTAATATTAACACACTCACTGACACACTGTGTACATCATGACCCACAGTCAGATACACCCTGTGAAGTGTAAAACACCCCCACTGTCCTCAGGAATATTAACACACTGACAGAGAACACAGATTAATATTAACACACTCACTGACACACTGTGTACATCATGACCCACAGTCAGATACACCCTGTGAAGTGTAAAACACCCCCACTGTCCTCAGGAATATTAACACACTGACAGAGAACACAGATTAATATTAACACACTCACTGACACACTGTGTATATCATGACCCACAGTCAGATACACCCTGTGAAGTGTAAAACATCCCCACTGCCCTCAGTCATATTAACACACTGACAGAGAACACAGATTAATATTAACACACTCACTGACACACTGTGTACATCATGACCCACAGTCAGATAAAACCTGTGAAGTGTAAAACACCCCACTGTCATCAGTAATATTAACACACTGACAGAGAACACAGATTAATATTAACACACTCACTGACACACTGTGTATATCATGACCCACAGTAAGATGCACCCTGTGAAGTGTAAAACACCCCCACTGTCCTCAGGAATATTAACACACTGACAGAGAACACAGATTAATATTAACACACTCACTGACACACTGTGTATATCATGACCCACAGTCAGATACACCCTGTGAAGTGTAAAACACCCCCACTGTCCTCAGTAATATTAACACACTGACAGAGAACACAGATTAATATTAACACACTCACTGACACACTGTGTATATCATGACCCACAGTCAGATACACCCTGTGAAGTGTAAAAAACCCCCACTGTCCTCAGGAATATTAACACACTGACAGAGAACACAGATTAATATTAACACACTCACTGACACACTGTGTATATCATGACCCACAGTCAGATACACCCGGTGAAGTGTAAAACACCCCCACTGTCCTCAGTAATATTAACACATTGACAGAGAACACAGATTAATATTAACACACTCACTGACACACTGTGTATATCATGACCCACAGTCAGATACACCCTGTGAAGTGTAAAACATCCCCACTGCCCTCAGTCATATTAACACACTGACAGAGAACACAGATTAATATTAACACACTCACTGACACACTGTGTATATCATGACCCACAGCCAGATACACTCTGTGAAGTGTAAAACATGCTCACTGTCCTCAGGAATATTAACACCTGACAGAGAACACAGATTAATATTAACACACTCACTGACACACTGTGTATATCATGACCCACAGTCAGATACACCCTGTGAAGTGTAAAACACCCCCACTGTCCTCAGTAATATTAACACATTGACAGAGAACACAGATTAATATTAACACACTCACTGACACACTGTGTATATCATGACCCACAGTCAGATACACCCTGTGAAGTGTAAAAAACCCCCACTGTCCTCAGGAATATTAACACACTGACAGAGAACACAGATTAATATTAACACACTCACTGACACACTGTGTATATCATGACCCACAGTCAGATACACCCGGTGAAGTGTAAAACACCCCCACTGTCCTCAGTAATATTAACACATTGACAGAGAACACAGATTAATATTAACACACTCACTGACACACTGTGTATATCATGACCCACAGTTAGATACACCCTGTGAAGTGTAAAACATCCCCACTGCCCTCAGTCATATTAACACACTGACAGAGAACACAGATTAATATTAACACACTCACTGACACACTGTGTACATCATGACCCACAGTCAGATAAACACTGTGAAGTGTACAACACCCCCACTGTCCTCAGTAATATTAACACACTGACAGAGAACACAGATTAATATTAACACACTCACTGACACACTGTGTAAATCATGACCCACAGTCAGATACACCCTGTGAAGTGTAAAACACCCCCACTGTCCTCAGTAATATTAACACACTGACAGAGAACACAGATTAATATTCACACACTCACTGACACACTGTGTATATCATGACCCACAGTCAGATACACCCTGTAAAGTGTAAAACACCCCCACTGTCCTCAGGAATATTAACACACTGACAGAGAACACAGATTAATATTAACACACTCACTGACACACTGTGTATATCATGACCCACAGTCAGATACACCCTGTGAAGTGTAAAACACCCCCACTGTCCTCAGTAATATTAACACACTGACAGAGAACACAGATTAATATTAACACTCTCACTGACACACTGTGTACATCATGACCCACAGTCAGATAAAACCTGTGAAGTGTAAAACACCCCACTGTCATCAGTAATATAAACACACTGACAGAGAACACAGATTAATATTAACACACTCACTGACACACTGTGTATATCATGACCCACAGTAAGATGCACCCTGTGAAGTGTAAAACACCCCCACTGTCCTCAGGAATATTAACACACTGACAGAGAACACAGATTAATATTAACACACTCACTGACACACTGTGTATATCATGACCCACAGTCAGATACACCCTGTGAAGTGTAAAACACCCCCACTGTCCTCAGTAATATTAACACACTGACAGAGAACACAGATTAATATTCACACACTCACTGACACACTGTGTATATCATGACCCACAGTCAGATACACCCTGTAAAGTGTAAAAAACCCCCACTGTCCTCAGGAATATTAACACACTGACAGAGAACACAGATTAATATTAACACACTCACTGACACACTGTGTATATCATGACCCACAGTCAGATACACCCTGTGAAGTGTAAAACACCCCCACTGTCCTCAGTAATATTAACACACTGACAGAGAACACAGATTAATATTAACACTCTCACTGACACACTGTGTACATCATGACCCACAGTCAGATAAAACCTGTGAAGTGTAAAACACCCCACTGTCATCAGTAATATTAACACACTGACAGAGAACACATATTAATATTAACACACTCACTGACACACTGTGTATATCATGACCCACAGTAAGATGCACCCTGTGAAGTGTAAAACACCCCCACTGTCCTCAGGAATATTAACACACTGACAGAGAACACAGATTAATATTAACACACTCACTGACACACTGTGTATATCATGACCCACAGTCAGATACACCCTGTGAAGTGTAAAACACCCCCACTGTCCTCAGTAATATTAACACACTGACAGAGAACACAGATTAATATTAACACACTCACTGACACACTGTGTATATCATGACCCACAGTCAGATACACCCTGTGAAGTGTAAAAAACCCCCACTGTCCTCAGGAATATTAACACACTGACAGAGAACACAGATTAATATTAACACACTCACTGACACACTGTGTATATCATGACCCACAGTCAGATACACCCGGTGAAGTGTAAAACACCCCCACTGTCCTCAGTAATATTAACACATTGACAGAGAACACAGATTAATATTAACACACTCACTGACACACTGTGTATATCATGACCCACAGTCAGATACACCCTGTGAAGTGTAAAACATCCCCACTGCCCTCAGTCATATTAACACACTGACAGAGAACACAGATTAATATTAACACACTCACTGACACACTGTGTATATCATGACCCACAGCCAGATACACTCTGTGAAGTGTAAAACATGCTCACTGTCCTCAGGAATATTAACACCTGACAGAGAACACAGATTAATATTAACACACTCACTGACACACTGTGTATATCATGACCCACAGTCAGATACACCCTGTGAAGTGTAAAACACCCCCACTGTCCTCAGTAATATTAACACATTGACAGAGAACACAGATTAATATTAACACACTCACTGACACACTGTGTATATCATGACCCACAGTCAGATACACCCGGCGAAGTGTAAAACACCCCCACTGTCCTCAGTAATATTAACACACTGACAGAGAACACATATTAATATTAACACACTCACTGACACACTGTGTACATCATGACTCACAGTCAGATAAACCCAGTGAAGTGTAAAACACCCCCACTGTCCTCAGCAATATTAACACACTGACAGAGAACACAGATTAATATTAACACACTCACTGACACACTGTGTATATCATGACCCACAGTCAGATACACCCTGTGAAGTGTAAAACACCCCCACTGTCCTCAGGAATATTAACACACTGACAGAGAACACAGATTAATATTAACACAATCACTGACACACTGTGTATATCATGACCCACAGCCAGATACACCCTGTGAAGTGTAAAACACCCCCACTGTCCTCAAAAATATTAACACACTGACAGAGAACACAGATTAATATTAACACACTCACTGACACACTGTGTATATCATGACCCACAGTCAGATAAACCCGGTGAAGTGTAAAACACTCCCACTGTCCTCAGTAATATTAACACACTGACAGAGAACACAGATTAATATTAACACACTCACTGACACACTGTGTATATCATGACCCACAGTCAGATACCCCCTGTGAAGTGTAAAACACCCCCACTGTCCTCAGGAATATTAACACATTGACAGAGAACACAGATTAATATTAACACACTCACTGACACACTGTGTACATCATGACCCACAGTCAGATACACCCGGTGAAGTGTAAAACACCCCCACTGTCCTCAGCAATATTAACACACTGACAGAGAACACAGATTAATATTAACACACTCACTGACACACTGTGTATATCATGACCCACAGTCAGATACACCCTGTGAAGTGTAAAACACCCCCACTGTCCTCAGTAATATTAACACACTGACAGAGAACACAGATTAATATTAACACACTCACTGACACACTGTGTATATCATGACCCACAGTCAGATACACCCTGTGAAGTGTAAAACACCCCCACTGTCCTCAGGAATATTAACACACTGACAGAGAACACAGATTAATATTAACACACTCACTGACACACTGTGTATATCATGACCCACAGTCAGATACACCCTGTGAAGTGTAAAACACCCCCACTGTCCTCAGTAATATTAACACACTGACAGAGAACACAGATTAATATTAACACACTCACTGACACACTGTGTATATCATGACCCACAGTCAGATACCCCCTGTGAAGTGTAAAACACCCCCACTTTCCTCAGTAATATTAGCACACTGACAGGGAACACAGATTAATATTAACACACTCACTGACACACTGTGTATATCATGACCCACAGCCAGATACACCCTGTGAAGTGTAAAACACCCCACTGTCCTCAGTAATATTAACACACTGACAGAGAACACAGATTAATATTAACACACTCACTGACACACTGTGTATATCATGACCCACAGTCAGATACACCCTGTGAAGTGTAAAACATCCCCACTGTCCTCAGTAATATTAACACACTGACGGAGAACACAGATTAATATTAACACACTCACTGACACACTGTGTATATCATGACCCAGAGTCAGATACACCCTGTGAAGTGTAAAACACCCCCACTGTCCTCAGTAATATTAACACACTGACAGAGAACACAAATTAATATTAACGCACTCATTGACACACTCTGTATATCATGACTCACAGTCAGATACACCCTGTGAAGTGTAAAACATCCCCACTGTCCTCAGTAATATTAACACACTGACAGAGAACACAGATTAATATTAACACACTCACTGACACACTGTGTATATCATGACCCAGAGTCAGATACACCCTGTGAAGTGTAAAACACCCCCACTGTCCTCAGTAATATTAGCACACTGACAGAGAACACAGATTAATATTAACACACTCACTGACACACTGTGTACATCATGACCCACAGTCAGATACACCCTGTGAAGTGTAAAACACCCCCACTGTCCTCAGGAATATTAACACACTGACAGAGAACACAGATTAATATTAACACACTCACTGACACACTGTGTACATCATGACCCACAGTCAGATACACCCTGTGAAGTGTAAAACACCCCCACTGTCCTCAGGAATATTAACACACTGACAGAGAACACAGATTAATATTAACACACTCACTGACACACTGTGTATATCATGACCCACAGTCAGATACACCCTGTGAAGTGTAAAACATCCCCACTGCCCTCAGTCATATTAACACACTGACAGAGAACACAGATTAATATTAACACACTCACTGACACACTGTGTACATCATGACCCACAGTCAGATAAAACCTGTGAAGTGTAAAACACCCCACTGTCATCAGTAATATTAACACACTGACAGAGAACACAGATTAATATTAACACACTCACTGACACACTGTGTATATCATGACCCACAGTAAGATGCACCCTGTGAAGTGTAAAACACCCCCACTGTCCTCAGGAATATTAACACACTGACAGAGAACACAGATTAATATTAACACACTCACTGACACACTGTGTATATCATGACCCACAGTCAGATACACCCTGTGAAGTGTAAAACACCCCCACTGTCCTCAGTAATATTAACACACTGACAGAGAACACAGATTAATATTAACACACTCACTGACACACTGTGTATATCATGACCCACAGTCAGATACACCCTGTGAAGTGTAAAAAACCCCCACTGTCCTCAGGAATATTAACACACTGACAGAGAACACAGATTAATATTAACACACTCACTGACACACTGTGTATATCATGACCCACAGTCAGATACACCCGGTGAAGTGTAAAACACCCCCACTGTCCTCAGTAATATTAACACATTGACAGAGAACACAGATTAATATTAACACACTCACTGACACACTGTGTATATCATGACCCACAGTCAGATACACCCTGTGAAGTGTAAAACATCCCCACTGCCCTCAGTCATATTAACACACTGACAGAGAACACAGATTAATATTAACACACTCACTGACACACTGTGTATATCATGACCCACAGCCAGATACACTCTGTGAAGTGTAAAACATGCTCACTGTCCTCAGGAATATTAACACCTGACAGAGAACACAGATTAATATTAACACACTCACTGACACACTGTGTATATCATGACCCACAGTCAGATACACCCTGTGAAGTGTAAAACACCCCCACTGTCCTCAGTAATATTAACACATTGACAGAGAACACAGATTAATATTAACACACTCACTGACACACTGTGTATATCATGACCCACAGTCAGATACACCCTGTGAAGTGTAAAAAACCCCCACTGTCCTCAGGAATATTAACACACTGACAGAGAACACAGATTAATATTAACACACTCACTGACACACTGTGTATATCATGACCCACAGTCAGATACACCCGGTGAAGTGTAAAACACCCCCACTGTCCTCAGTAATATTAACACATTGACAGAGAACACAGATTAATATTAACACACTCACTGACACACTGTGTATATCATGACCCACAGTTAGATACACCCTGTGAAGTGTAAAACATCCCCACTGCCCTCAGTCATATTAACACACTGACAGAGAACACAGATTAATATTAACACACTCACTGACACACTGTGTACATCATGACCCACAGTCAGATAAACACTGTGAAGTGTACAACACCCCCACTGTCCTCAGTAATATTAACACACTGACAGAGAACACAGATTAATATTAACACACTCACTGACACACTGTGTAAATCATGACCCACAGTCAGATACACCCTGTGAAGTGTAAAACACCCCCACTGTCCTCAGTAATATTAACACACTGACAGAGAACACAGATTAATATTCACACACTCACTGACACACTGTGTATATCATGACCCACAGTCAGATACACCCTGTAAAGTGTAAAACACCCCCACTGTCCTCAGGAATATTAACACACTGACAGAGAACACAGATTAATATTAACACACTCACTGACACACTGTGTATATCATGACCCACAGTCAGATACACCCTGTGAAGTGTAAAACACCCCCACTGTCCTCAGTAATATTAACACACTGACAGAGAACACAGATTAATATTAACACTCTCACTGACACACTGTGTACATCATGACCCACAGTCAGATAAAACCTGTGAAGTGTAAAACACCCCACTGTCATCAGTAATATTAACACACTGACAGAGAACACAGATTAATATTAACACACTCACTGACACACTGTGTATATCATGACCCACAGTAAGATGCACCCTGTGAAGTGTAAAACACCCCCACTGTCCTCAGGAATATTAACACACTGACAGAGAACACAGATTAATATTAACACACTCACTGACACACTGTGTATATCATGACCCACAGTCAGATACACCCTGTGAAGTGTAAAACACCCCCACTGTCCTCAGTAATATTAACACACTGACAGAGAACACAGATTAATATTAACACACTCACTGACACACTGTGTATATCATGACCCACAGTCAGATACACCCTGTGAAGTGTAAAAAACCCCCACTGTCCTCAGGAATATTAACACACTGACAGAGAACACAGATTAATATTAACACACTCACTGACACACTGTGTATATCATGACCCACAGTCAGATACACCCGGTGAAGTGTAAAACACCCCCACTGTCCTCAGTAATATTAACACATTGACAGAGAACACAGATTAATATTAACACACTCACTGACACACTGTGTATATCATGACCCACAGTCAGATACACCCTGTGAAGTGTAAAACATCCCCACTGCCCTCAGTCATATTAACACACTGACAGAGAACACAGATTAATATTAACACACTCACTGACACACTGTGTATATCATGACCCACAGCCAGATACACTCTGTGAAGTGTAAAACATGCTCACTGTCCTCAGGAATATTAACACCTGACAGAGAACACAGATTAATATTAACACACTCACTGACACACTGTGTATATCATGACCCACAGTCAGATACACCCTGTGAAGTGTAAAACACCCCCACTGTCCTCAGTAATATTAACACATTGACAGAGAACACAGATTAATATTAACACACTCACTGACACACTGTGTATATCATGACCCACAGTCAGATACACCCGGCGAAGAGTAAAACACCCCCACTGTCCTCAGTAATATTAACACACTGACAGAGAACACATATTAATATTAACACACTCACTGACACACTGTGTACATCATGACTCACAGTCAGATAAACCCAGTGAAGTGTAAAACACCCCCACTGTCCTCAGCAATATTAACACACTGACAGAGAACACAGATTAATATTAACACACTCACTGACACACTGTGTATATCATGACCCACAGTCAGATACACCCTGTGAAGTGTAAAACACCCCCACTGTCCTCAGGAATATTAACACACTGACAGAGAACACAGATTAATATTAACACAATCACTGACACACTGTGTATATCATGACCCACAGCCAGATACACCCTGTGAAGTGTAAAACACCCCCACTGTCCTCAAAAATATTAACACACTGACAGAGAACACAGATTAATATTAACACACTCACTGACACACTGTGTATATCATGACCCACAGTCAGATAAACCCGGTGAAGTGTAAAACACTCCCACTGTCCTCAGTAATATTAACACACTGACAGAGAACACAGATTAATATTAACACACTCACTGACACACTGTGTATATCATGACCCACAGTCAGATACCCCCTGTGAAGTGTAAAACACCCCCACTGTCCTCAGGAATATTAACACATTGACAGAGAACACAGATTAATATTAACACACTCACTGACACACTGTGTACATCATGACCCACAGTCAGATACACCCGGTGAAGTGTAAAACACCCCCACTGTCCTCAGCAATATTAACACACTGACAGAGAACACAGATTAATATTAACACACTCACTGACACACTGTGTATATCATGACCCACAGTCAGATACACCCTGTGAAGTGTAAAACACCCCCACTGTCCTCAGTAATATTAACACACTGACAGAGAACACAGATTAATATTAACACACTCACTGACACACTGTGTATATCATGACCCACAGTCAGATACACCCTGTGAAGTGTAAAACACCCCCACTGTCCTCAGGAATATTAACACACTGACAGAGAACACAGATTAATATTAACACACTCACTGACACACTGTGTATATCATGACCCACAGTCAGATACACCCTGTGAAGTGTAAAACACCCCCACTGTCCTCAGTAATATTAACACACTGACAGAGAACACAGATTAATATTAACACACTCACTGACACACTGTGTATATCATGACCCACAGTCAGATACCCCCTGTGAAGTGTAAAACACCCCCACTGTCCTCAGTAATATTAGCACACTGACAGGGAACACAGATTAATATTAACACACTCACTGACACACTGTGTATATCATGACCCACAGCCAGATACACCCTGTGAAGTGTAAAACACCCCACTGTCCTCAGTAATATTAACACACTGACAGAGAACACAGATTAATATTAACACACTCACTGACACACTGTGTATATCATGACCCACAGTCAGATACACCCTGTGAAGTGTAAAACATCCCCACTGTCCTCAGTAATATTAACACACTGACGGAGAACACAGATTAATATTAACACACTCACTGACACACTGTGTATATCATGACCCAGAGTCAGATACACCCTGTGAAGTGTAAAACACCCCCACTGTCCTCAGTAATATTAACACACTGACAGAGAACACAAATTAATATTAACGCACTCATTGACACACTCTGTATATCATGACTCACAGTCAGATACACCCTGTGAAGTGTAAAACATCCCCACTGTCCTCAGTAATATTAACACACTGACAGAGAACACAGATTAATATTAACACACTCACTGACACACTGTGTATATCATGACCCAGAGTCAGATACACCCTGTGAAGTGTAAAACACCCCCACTGTCCTCAGTAATATTAGCACACTGACAGAGAACACAGATTAATATTAACACACTCACTGACACACTGTGTACATCATGACCCACAGTCAGATACACCCTGTGAAGTGTAAAACACCCCCACTGTCCTCAGGAATATTAACACACTGACAGAGAACACAGATTAATATTAACACACTCACTGACACACTGTGTACATCATGACCCACAGTCAGATACACCCTGTGAAGTGTAAAACACCCCCACTGTCCTCAGGAATATTAACACACTGACAGAGAACACAGATTAATATTAACACACTCACTGACACACTGTGTATATCATGACCCACAGTCAGATACACCCTGTGAAGTGTAAAACATCCCCACTGCCCTCAGTCATATTAACACACTGACAGAGAACACAGATTAATATTAACACACTCACTGACACACTGTGTATATCATGACCCACAGCCAGATACACTCTGTGAAGTGTAAAACATGCTCACTGTCCTCAGGAATATTAACACCTGACAGAGAACACAGATTAATATTAACACACTCACTGACACACTGTGTATATCATGACCCACAGTCAGATACACCCTGTGAAGTGTAAAACACCCCCACTGTCCTCAGGAATATTAACACACTGACAGAGAACACAGATTAATATTAACACACTCACTGACACACTGTGTACATCATGACCCACAGTCAGATACACCCTGTGAAGTGTAAAACACCCCCACTGTCCTCAGGAATATTAACACACTGACAGAGAACACAGATTAATATTAACACACTCACTGACACACTGTGTATATCATGACCCACAGTCAGATGCACCCTGTGAAGTGTAAAACACCCCCACTGTCCTCAGGAATATTAACACACTGACAGAGAACACAGATTAATATTAACACACTCACTGACACACTGTGTATATCATGACCCACAGTCAGATACACCCTGTGAAGTGTAAAACACCCCCACTGTCCTCAGTAATATTAACACACTGACAGAGAACACAGATTAATATTAACACACTCACTGACACACTGTGTATATCATGACCCACAGTCAGATACACCCTGTGAAGTGTAAAAAACCCCCACTGTCCTCAGGAATATTAACACACTGACAGAGAACACAGATTAATATTAACACACTCACTGACACACTGTGTATATCATGACCCACAGTCAGATACACCCGGTGAAGTGTAAAACACCCCCACTGTCCTCAGTAATATTAACACATTGACAGAGAACACAGATTAATATTAACACACTCACTGACACACTGGGTATATCATGACCAACCAGTCAGATACACCCTGTGAAGTGTAAAACATCCCCACTGCCCTCAGTCATATTAACACACTGACAGAGAACACAGATTAATATTAACACACTCACTGACACACTGTGTATATCATGACCCACAGCCAGATACACTCTGTGAAGTGTAAAACATGCTCACTGTCCTCAGGAATATTAACACCTGACAGAGAACACAGATTAATATTAACACACTCACTGACACACTGTGTATATCATGACCCACAGTCAGATACACCCTGTGAAGTGTAAAACACCCCAACTGTCCTCAGTAATATTAACACATTGACAGAGAACACAGATTAATATTAACACACTCACTGACACACTGTGTATATCATGACCCACAGTCAGATACACCCGGCGAAGTGTAAAACACCCCCACTGTCCTCAGTAATATTAACACACTGACAGAGAACACATATTAATATTAACACACTCACTGACACACTGTGCACATCATGACTCACAGTCAGATAAACCCAGTGAAGTGTAAAACACCCCCACTGTCCTCAGCAATATTAACACACTGACAGAGAACACAGATTAATATTAACACACTCACTGACACACTGTGTATATCATGACCCACAGTCAGATGCACCCTGTGAAGTGTAAAACACCCCCACTGTCCTCAGGAATATTAACACACTGACAGAGAACACATATTAATATTAACACACTCACTGACACACTGTGTATATCATGACCCACAGCCAGATACACCCTGTGAAGAGTAAAACACCCCCACTGTCCTCAAAAATATTAACACACTGACAGAGAACACAGATTAATATTGACACACTCACTGACACACTGTGTATATCATGACCCGCAGTCAGATAAACCCGGTGAAGTGTAAAACACCCCCACTGTCCTCAGTAATATTAACACATTGACAGAGAACACAGATTAATATTAACACACTCACTGACACACTGTGTACATCATGACCCACAGTCAGATACACCCGGTGAAGTGTAAAACACCCCCACTGTCCTCAGCAATATTAACACACTGACAGAGAACACAGATTAATAATAACACACTCACTGACACACTGTGTATATCATGACCCACAGTCAGATACACCCTGTGAAGTGTAAAACACCCCCACTGTCCTCAGTAATATTAACACACTGACAGAGAACACAGATTAATATTAACACACTCACTGACACACTGTGTATATCATGACCCACAGCCAGATACACTCTGTGAAGTGTAAAACATGCTCACTGTCCTCAGGAATATTAACACCTGACAGAGAACACAGATTAATATTAACACACTCACTGACACACTGTGTATATCATGACCCACAGTCAGATACACCCTGTGAAGTGTAAAACACCCCCACTGTCCTCAGGAATATTAACACACTGACAGAGAACACAGATTAATATTAACACACTCACTGACACACTGTGTATATCATGACCCACAGTCAGATGCACCCTGTGAAGTGTAAAACACCCCCACTGTCCTCAGGAATATTAACACACTGACAGAGAACACAGATTAATATTAACACACTCACTGACACACTGTGTATATCATGACCCACAGTCAGATACACCCTGTGAAGTGTAAAACACCCCCACTGTCCTCAGTAATATTAACACACTGACAGAGAACACAGATTAATATTAACACACTCACTGACACACTGTGTATATCATGACCCACAGTCAGATACACCCTGTGAAGTGTAAAACACCCCCACTGTCCTCAGGAATATTAACACACTGACAGAGAACACAGATTAATATTAACACACTCACTGACACACTGTGTATATCATGACCCACAGTCAGATACACCCGGTGAAGTGTAAAACACCCCCACTGTCCTCAGTAATATTAACACATTGACAGAGAACACAGATTAATATTAACACATTCACTGACACACTGGGTATATCATGACCAACCAGTCAGATACACCCTGTGAAGTGTAAAACATCCCCACTGCCCTCAGTCATATTAACACACTGACAGAGAACACAGATTAATATTAACACACTCACTGACACACTGTGTATATCATGACCCACAGCCAGATACACTCTGTGAAGTGTAAAACATGCTCACTGTCCTCAGGAATATTAACACCTGACAGAGAACACAGATTAATATTAACACACTCACTGACACACTGTGTATATCATGACCCACAGTCAGATACACCCTGTGAAGTGTAAAACACCCCAACTGTCCTCAGTAATATTAACACATTGACAGAGAACACAGATTAATATTAACACACTCACTGACACACTGTGTATATCATGACCCACAGTCAGATACACCCGGCGAAGTGTAAAACACCCCCACTGTCCTCAGTAATATTAACACACTGACAGAGAACACATATTAATATTAACACACTCACTGACACACTGTGCACATCATGACTCACAGTCAGATAAACCCAGTGAAGTGTAAAACACCCCCACTGTCCTCAGCAATATTAACACACTGACAGAGAACACAGATTAATATTAACACACTCACTGACACACTGTGTATATCATGACCCACAGTCAGATGCACCCTGTGAAGTGTAAAACACCCCCACTGTCCTCAGGAATATTAACACACTGACAGAGAACACATATTAATATTAACACACTCACTGACACACTGTGTATATCATGACCCACAGCCAGATACACCCTGTGAAGTGTAAAACACCCCCACTGTCCTCAAAAATATTAACACACTGACAGAGAACACAGATTAATATTAACACACTCACTGACACACTGTGTATATCATGACCCGCAGTCAGATAAACCCGGTGAAGTGTAAAACACCCCCACTGTCCTCAGTAATATTAACACATTGACAGAGAACACAGATTAATATTAACACACTCACTGACACACTGTGTACATCATGACCCACAGTCAGATACACCCGGTGAAGTGTAAAACACCCCCACTGTCCTCAGCAATATTAACACACTGACAGAGAACACAGATTAATAATAACACACTCACTGACACACTGTGTATATCATGACCCACAGTCAGATACACCCTGTGAAGTGTAAAACACCCCCACTGTCCTCAGTAATATTAACACACTGACAGAGAACACAGATTAATATTAACACACTCACTGACACACTGTGTATATCATGACCCACAGTCAGATACACCCTGTGAAGTGTAAAACACCCCCACTGTCCTCAGGAATATTAACACACTGACAGAGAACACAGATTAATATTAACACACTCACTGACACACTGTGTATATCATGGCCCACAGTCAGATACACCCTGTAAAACACCCCCACTGCCCTCAGTAATATTAACACACTGACAGAGAACACAGATTAATATTAACACACTCACTGACACACTGTGTATATCATGACCCACAGTCAGATACACCCTGTGAAGAGTAAAACACCCCCACTGTCCTCAGTAATATTAGCACTCTGACAGGGAACACAGATTAATATTAACACACTCACTGACACACTGTGTATATCATGACCCACAGCCAGATACACCCTGTGAAGTGTAAAACACCCCCACTGTCCTCAGTAATATTAACACACTGACAGAGAACACAGATTAATATTAACACACTCACTGACACACTGTGTATATCATGACCCACAGTCAGATACACCCTGTGAAGTGTAAAACACCCCCACTGTCCTCAGTAATATTAGCACACTGACAGGGAACACAGATTAATATTAACACACTCACTGACACACTGTGTATATCATGACCCACAGCCAGATACACCCTGTGAAGTGTAAAACACCCCACTGTCCTCAGTAATATTAACACACTGACAGAGAACACAGATTAATATTAACACACTCACTGACACACTGTGTATATCATGACCCACAGTCAGATACACCCTGTGAAGTGTAAAACATCCCCACTGTCCTCAGTAATATTAACACACTGACGGAGAACACAGATTAATATTAACACACTCACTGACACACTGTGTATATCATGACCCAGAGTCAGATACACCCTGTGAAGTGTAAAACACCCCCACTGTCCTCAGTAATATTAACACACTGACAGAGAACACAAATTAATATTAACGCACTCATTGACACACTCTGTATATCATGACTCACAGTCAGATACACCCTGTGAAGTGTAAAACAGCCCCACTGTCCTCAGTCATATTAACACACCGACAGAAAACACAGATTAATATTAACACACTCACTGACACACTGTGTATATCATGATCCAGAGTCAGATACACCCTGTGAAGTGTAAAACACCCCCACTGTCCTCAGTAATATTAGCACACTGACAGAGAACACAGATTAATATTAACACACTCACTGACACACTGTGTACATCATGACCCACAGTCAGATACACCCTGTGAAGTGTAAAACACCCCCACTGTCCTCAGGAATATTAACACACTGACAGAGAACACAGATTAATATTAACACACTCACTGACACACTGTGTACATCATGACCCACAGTCAGATACACCCTGTGAAGTGTAAAACACCCCCACTGTCCTCAGGAATATTAACACACTGACAGAGAACACAGATTAATATTAACACACTCACTGACACACAGTGTATATCATGACCCACAGTCAGATACACCCTGTGAAGTGTAAAACATCCCCACTGCCCTCAGTCATATTAACACACTGACAGAGAACACAGATTAATACTAACACACTCACTGACACACTGTGTATATCATGACCCACAGCCAGATACACTCTGTGAAGTGTAAAACATGCTCACTGTCCTCAGGAATATTAACACCTGACAGAGAACACAGATTAATATTAACACACTCACTGACACACTGTGTATATCATGACCCACAGTCAGATACACCCTGTAAAGTGTAAAACACCCCCACTGTCCTCAGGAATATTAACACACTGACAGAGAACACAGATTAATATTAACACACTCACTGACACACTGTGTATATCATGACCCACAGTCAGATACACCCTGTGAAGTGTAAAACACCCCCACTGTCCTCAGTAATATTAACACACTGACAGAGAACACAGATTAATATTAACACTCTCACTGACACACTGTGTACATCATGACCCACAGTCAGATAAACCCTGTGAAGTGTAAAACACCCCACTGTCATCAGTAATATTAACACACTGACAGAGAACACAGATTAATATTAACACACTCACTGACACACTGTGTACATCATGACCCACAGTCAGATACACCCTGTGAAGTGTAAAACACCCCCACTGTCCTCAGGAATATTAACACACTGACAGAGAACACAGATTAATATTAACACACTCACTGACACACTGTGTATATCATGACCCACAGCCAGATGCACCCTGTGAAGTGTAAAACACCCCCACTGTCCTCAGGAATATTAACACACTGACAGAGAACACAGATTAATATTAACACACTCACTGACACACTGTGTATATCATGACCCACAGTCAGATACACCCTGTGAAGTGTAAAACACCCCCACTGTCCTCAGTAATATTAACACACTGACAGAGAACACAGATTAATATTAACACACTCACTGACACACTGTGTATATCATGACCCACAGTCAGATACACCCTGTGAAGTGTAAAACACCCCCACTGTCCTCAGGAATATTAACACACTGACAGAGAACACAGATTAATATTAACACACTCACTGACACACTGTGTATATCATGACCCACAGTCAGATACACCCGGTGAAGTGTAAAACACCCCCACTGTCCTCAGTAATATTAACACATTGACAGAGAACACAGATTAATATTAACACACTCACTGACACACTGGGTATATCATGACCAACCAGTCAGATACACCCTGTGAAGTGTAAAACATCCCCACTGCCCTCAGTCATATTAACACACTGACAGAGAACACAGATTAATATTAACACACTCACTGACACACTGTGTATATCATGACCCACAGCCAGATACACTCTGTGAAGTGTAAAACATGCTCACTGTCCTCAGGAATATTAACACCTGACAGAGAACACAGATTAATATTAACACACTCACTGACACACTGTGTATATCATGACCCACAGTCAGATACACCCTGTGAAGTGTAAAACACCCCCACTGTCCTCAGTAATATTAACACATTGACAGAGAACACAGATTAATATTAACACACTCACTGACACACTGTGTATATCATGACCCACAGTCAGATACACCCGGTGAAGTGTAAAACACCCCCACTGTCCTCAGCAATATTAACACACTGACAGAGAACACAGATTAATAATAACACACTCACTGACACACTGTGTATATCATGACCCACAGTCAGATACACCCTGTGAAGTGTAAAACACCCCCACTGTCCTCAGTAATATTAACACACTGACAGAGAACACAGATTAATATTAACACACTCACTGACACACTGTGTATATCATGACCCACAGTCAGATAAACCCTGTGAAGTGTAAAACACCCCACTGTCATCAGTAATATTAACACACTGACAGAGAACACAGATTAATATTAACACACTCACTGACACACTGGGTACATCATGACCCACAGTCAGATACACCCTGTGAAGTGTAAAACACCCCCACTGTCCTCAGGAATATTAACACACTGACAGAGAACACAGATTAATATTAACACACTCACTGACACACTGTGTATATCATGACCCACAGTCAGATGCACCCTGTGAAGTGTAAAACACCCCCACTGTCCTCAGGAATATTAACACACTGACAGAGAACACAGATTAATATTAACACACTCACTGACACACTGTGTATATCATGACCCACAGTCAGATACACCCTGTGAAGTGTAAAACACCCCCACTGTCCTCAGTAATATTAACACACTGACAGAGAACACAGATTAATATTAACACACTCACTGACACACTGTGTATATCATGACCCACAGTCAGATACACCCTGTGAAGTGTAAAACACCCCCACTGTCCTCAGGAATATTAACACACTGACAGAGAACACAGATTAATATTAACACACTCACTGACACACTGTGTATATCATGACCCACAGTCAGATACACCCGGTGAAGTGTAAAACACCCCCACTGTCCTCAGTAATATTAACACATTGACAGAGAACACAGATTAATATTAACACACTCACTGACACACTGGGTATATCATGACCAACCAGTCAGATACACCCTGTGAAGTGTAAAACATCCCCACTGCCCTCAGTCATATTAACACACTGACAGAGAACACAGATTAATATTAACACACTCACTGACACACTGTGTATATCATGACCCACAGCCAGATACACTCTGTGAAGTGTAAAACATGCTCACTGTCCTCAGGAATATTAACACCTGACAGAGAACACAGATTAATATTAACACACTCACTGACACACTGTGTATATCATGACCCACAGTCAGATACACCCTGTGAAGTGTAAAACACCCCCACTGTCCTCAGTAATATTAACACATTGACAGAGAACACAGATTAATATTAACACACTCACTGACACACTGTGTATATCATGACCCACAGTCAGATACACCCGGCGAAGTGTAAAACACCCCCACTGTCCTCAGCAATATTAACACACTGACAGAGAACACAGATTAATAATAACACACTCACTGACACACTGTGTATATCATGACCCACAGTCAGATACACCCTGTGAAGTGTAAAACACCCCCACTGTCCTCAGTAATATTAACACACTGACAGAGAACACAGATTAATATTAACACACTCACTGACACACTGTGTATATCATGACCCACAGTCAGATACACCCCGTGAAGTGTAATACACCCCCACTGTCCTCAGGAATATTAACACACTGACAGAGAACACAGATTAATATTAACACACTCACTGACACACTGTGTATATCATGACCCACAGTCAGATACACCCTGTGAAGTGTAAAACACCCCCACTGTCCTCAGTAATATTAACACACTGACAGAGAACACAGATTAATATTAACACACTCACTGACACACTGTGTATATCATGACCCACAGTCAGATACACCCTGTGAAGTGTAAAACACCCCCACTGTCCTCAGTAATATTAGCACACTGACAGGGAACACAGATTAATATTAACACACTCACTGACACACTGTGTATATCATGACCCACAGCCAGATACACCCTGTGAAGTGTAAAACACCCCACTGTCCTCAGTAATATTAACACACTGACAGAGAACACAGATTAATATTAACACACTCACTGACACACTGTGTATATCATGACCCACAGTCAGATACACCCTGTGAAGTGTAAAACATCCCCACCGTCCTCAGTAATATTAACACACTGACGGAGAACACAGATTAATATTAACACACTCACTGACACACTGTGTATATCATGACCCAGAGTCAGATACACCCTGTGAAGTGTAAAACACCCCCACTGTCCTCAGTAACATTAACACACTGACAGAGAACACAAATTAATATTAACGCACTCATTGACACACTCTGTATATCATGACTCACAGTCAGATACACCCTGTGAAGTGTAAAACATCCCCACTGTCCTCAGGAATATTAACACACTGACAGAGAACACAGATTAATATTAACACACACACTGACACACTGTGTATATCATGACCCAGAGTCAGATACACCCTGTGAAGTGTAAAACACCCCCACTGTCCTCAGTAATATTAGCACACTGACAGAGAACACAGATTAATATTAACACACTCACTGACACACTGTGTACATCATGACCCACAGTCAGATACACCCTGTGAAGTGTAAAACACCCCACTGTCCTCAGGAATATTAACACACTGACAGAGAACACAGATTAATATTAACACACTCACTGACACACTGTGTACATCATGACCCACAGTCAGATACACCCTGTGAAGTGTAAAACACCCCCACTGTCCTCAGGAATATTAACACACTGACAGAGAACACAGATTAATATTAACACACTCACTGACACACTGTGTATATCATGACCCACAGTCAGATACACCCGGTGAAGTGTAAAACACCCCCACTGTCCTCAGTAATATTAACACATTGACAGAGAACACAGATTAATATTAACACACTCACTGACACACTGTGTATATCATGACCCACAGTCAGATACACCCTGTGAAGTGTAAAACATCCCCAATGCCCTCAGTCATATTAACACACTGACAGAGAACACAGATTAATATTAACACACTCACTGACACACTGTGTATATCATGACCCACAGCCAGATACAGTCTGTGAAGTGTAAAACATGCTCACTGTCCTCAGGAATATTAACACCTGACAGAGAACACAGATTAATATTAACACACTCACTGACACACTGTGTATATCATGACCCACAGTCAGATACACCCTGTGAAGTGAAAAACACCCCCACTGTCCTCAGCAATAATAACACACTGACAGAGTACACAGATTAATATTAACACACTCACTGACACACTGTGTATATCATGACCCACAGTCAGATAAACCCTGTGAAGTGTAAAACACCCCCACTGTCCTCAGCAATATTAACACTCTGACAGAGAACACAGATTAATATTAACACACTCACTGACATACTGTGTATATCATGACCCATAGTCAGATACACCCTGTGAAGTGAAAAACACCCCCACTGTCCTCAGTAATATTAGCACACTGACAGAGAACACAGATTAATATTAACACACTCACTGACACACTGTGTATATCATGACCCACAGTCAGATAAACCCTGTGAAGTGTAAAACATTCCCACTGTCCTCAGCAATATTAACACACTGACAGAGAACACAGATTAATATTAACACACTCACTGACACACTGTGTATATCATGACCCACAGTCAGATACACCCTGTGAAGTGTAAAACACCCCCACTGTCCTCAGGAATATTAACACACTGACAGAGAACACAGATTAATATTAACACACTCACTGACATACTGTGTATATCATGACCCACAGTCAGATACACCCTGTGAAGTGTAAAACACCCCCACTGTCCTCAGTAATATTAACACACTGAGAGAGAACACAGATTAATATTAACACACTCACTGACTCACGGTGTACATCATGACCCACAGTCAGATAAACCCTGTGAAGTGTAAAACACCCCCACTGTCCTCAGTAATATTAACACACTGACAGAGAACACAGATTAATATTAACACACTCACTGACACACTGTGTATATCATGACCCACAGTCAGATACACCCTGTGAAGTGTAAAACAACCCCACTGTCCTCAGTAATATTAACACACTGACAGAGAACACAGATTAATATTAACACACTCACTGACACACTGTGTACATCATGACCCACAGTCAGATACACCCTGAGAAGTGTAAAACACCCCCACTGTCCTCAGGAATACTAACACACTGACAGAGAACACAGATTAATATTAACACACTCACTGACACACTGTGTACATCATGACCCACAGTCAGATACACCCTGTGAAGTGTAAAACACCTCCACTGTCCTCAGGAATATTAACACACTGACAGAGAACACAGATTAATATTAACACACTCACTGACACACTGTGTACATCATGACGCACAGTCAGATACACCCTGTGAAGTGTAAAACACCCCCACTGTACTCAGGAATATTAACACACTGACAGAGAACACAGATTAATATTAACACACTCACTGACACACTGTGTATATCATGACCCACAGTCAGTACACGCTGTGAAGTGTAAAACACCCCCACTGTCCTCAGGAATATTAACACACTGACAGAGAACACAGATTAATATTCACACACTCACTGACACACTGTGTATATCATGACCCACAGTCAGATACACCCTGTGAAGTGTAAAACACCCCCACTGTCCTCAGTAATATTAACACACTGACAGAGAACACAGATTAATATTAACACACTCACTGACACACTGTGTACATCATGACCCACAGTCAGATAAACGCTGTGAAGTGTAAAACACCCCCACTGTCCTCAGTAATATTAACACACTGACAGAGAACACAGATTAATATTAACACACTCACTGACACACTGTGTAAATCATGACCCACAGTCAGATACACCCTGTGAAGTGTAAAACACCCCCACTGTCCTCAGTAATATTAACACACTGACAGAGAACACAGATTAATATTCACACACTCACTGACACACTGTGTATATCATGACCCACAGTCAGATACACCCTGTAAAGTGTAAAACACCCCCACTGTCCTCAGGAATATTAACACACTGACAGAGAACACAGATTAATATTAACACACTCACTGACACACTGTGTATATCATGACCCACAGTCAGATACACCCTGTGAAGTGTAAAACACCCCCACTGTCCTCAGTAATATTAACACACTGACAGAGAACACAGATTAATATTAACACTCTCACTGACACACTGTGTACATCATGACCCACAGTCAGATAAACCCTGTGAAGTGTAAAACACCCCACTGTCATCAGTAATATTAACACACTGACAGAGAACACAGATTAATATTAACACACTCACTGACACACTGTGTACATCATGACCCACAGTCAGATACACCCTGTGAAGTGTAAAACACCCCCACTGTCCTCAGGAATATTAACACACTGACAGAGAACACAGATTAATATTAACACACTCACTGACACACTGTGTATATCATGACCCACAGTCAGATGCACCCTGTGAAGTGTAAAACACCCCCACTGTCCTCAGGAATATTAACACACTGACAGAGAACACAGATTAATATTAACACACTCACTGACACACTGTGTATATCATGACCCACAGTCAGATACACCCTGTGAAGTGTAAAACACCCCCACTGTCCTCAGTAATATTAACACACTGACAGAGAACACAGATTAATATTAACACACTCACTGACACACTGTGTATATCATGACCCACAGTCAGATACACCCTGTGAAGTGTAAAACACCCCCACTGTCCTCAGGAATATTAACACACTGACAGAGAACACAGATTAATATTAACACACTCACTGACACACTGTGTATATCATGACCCACAGTCAGATACACCCGTTGAAGTGTAAAACACCCCCACTGTCCTCAGTAATATTAACACATTGACAGAGAACACAGATTAATATTAACACACTCACTGACACACTGTGTATATCATGACCCACAGTCAGATACACCCTGTGAAGTGTTAAACATCCCCACTGCCCTCTGTCATATTAACACACTGACAGAGAACACAGATTAATATTAACACACTCACTGACACACTGTGTATATCATGACCCACAGCCAGATACACTCTGTGAAGTGTAAAACATGCTCACTGTCCTCAGGAATATTAACACCTGACAGAGAACACAGATTAATATTAACACACTCACTGACACACTGTGTATATCATGACCAACAGTCAGATACACCCTGTGAAGTGAAAAACACCCCCACTGTCCTCAGCAATATTAACACACTGACAGAGTACACAGATTAATATTAACACACTCACTGACACACTGTGTATATCATGACCCACAGTCAGATAAACCCAGTGAAGTGTAAAACACCCCCACTGTCCTCAGCAATATTAACACTCTGACAGAGAACACAGATTAATATTAAAACACTCACTGACACACTGTGTATATCATGACCCATAGTCAGATACACCCTGTGAAGTGAAAAACACCCCCACTGTCCTCAGTAATATTAGCACACTGACAGAGAACACAGATTAATATTAACACACTCACTGACACACTGTGTATATCATGACCCACAGTCAGATAAACCCTGTGAAGTGTAAAACATTCCCACTGTCCTCAGCAATATTAACACACTGACAGAGAACACAGATTAATATTAACACACTCACTGACACACTGTGTATATCATGACCCACAGTCAGATACACCCTGTGAAGTGTAAAACACCCCCACTGTCCTCAGTAATATTAACACACTGACAGAGAACACAGATTAATATTAACACACTCACTGACACACTGTGTATATCATGACCCACAGTCAGATACACCCTGTGAAGTGTAAAACACCACCACTGTCCTCAGTAATATTAACACACTGACAGAGAACACAGATTAATATTAACACACTCACTGACACACTGTGTACATCATGACCCACAGTCAGATACACCCTGTGAAGTGTAAAACACCCCCACTGTCCTCAGGAATATTAACACACTGACAGAGAACACAGATTAATATTAACACACTCACTGACACACTGTGTACATCATGACCCACAGTCAGATACACCCTGTGAAGTGTAAAACACCCCCACTGTCCTCAGTAATGTTAACACACTGACAGAGAACACTGATTAATATTAACACACTCACTGACACACTGTGTATATCATGACCCACAGTCAGATAAACCCTGTGAAGTGTAAAACACCCCCACTGTCCTCAGGAATATTAACACACTGACAGAGAACACAGATTAATATTAACACACTCACTGACACACTGTGTATATCATGATCCACAGTCAGAGACACCCTGTGAAGTGTAAAACACCCCCACTGTCCTCAGGAATATTAACACACTGACAGAGAACACAGATTAATATTAACACTCTCACTGACTCACTGTGTACATCATGACCCACAGCCAGATACACCCTGTGAAGTGTAAAACACCCCCACTGTCCTCAGTAATACTAACACACTGACAGAGAACACAGATTAATATTAACACACTCACTGACACACTGTGTACATCATGACCCACAGTCAGATACACCCTGTGAAGTGTAAAACACCCCGACTGTCCTCAGGAATATTAACACACTGACAGAGAACACAGATTAATATTAACACACTCACTGACACACTGTGTACATCATGACCCACAGTCAGATACACCCTGTGAAGTGTAAAACACCCCCACTGTCCTCAGGAATATTAACACACTGACAGAGAACACAGATTAATATTAACACACTCACTGACACACTGTGTATATCATGACCCACAGTCAGATACACGCTGTGAAGTGTAAAACACCCCCACTGTCCTCAGGAATATTAACACACTGACAGAGAACACAGATTAATATTAACACACTCACTGACACACTGTGTATATCATGACCCACAGTCAGATACACCCTGTGAAGTGTAAAACACCCCCACTGTCCTCAGTAATATTAACACACTGACAGAGAACACAGATTAATATTAACACACTCACTGACACACTGTGTACATCATGACCCACAGTCAGATAAACACTGTGAAGTGTAAAACACACCCACTGTCCTCAGTAATATTAACACACTGACAGAGAACACAGATTAATATTCACACACTCACTGACACACTGTGTATATCATGACCCACAGTCAGATACACCCTGTGAAGTGTAAAACACCCCCACTGTCCTCAGTAATATTAACACACTGACAGAGAACACAAATTAATATTAACACACTCATTGACACACTCTGTATATCATGACTCACAGTCAGATACACCCTGTGAAGTGTAAAACATCCCCACTGTCCTCAGTAATATTAACACACTGACAGAGAACACAGATTAATATTAACACACTCACTGACACACTGTGTATATCATGACCCACAGTCAGATACACCCTGTGAAGTGTAAAACACCCCCACTGTCCTCAGTAATATTAGCACACTGACAGAGAACGCAGATTAATATTAACACACTCACTGACACACTGTGTACATCATGACCCACAGTCAGATACACCCTGTGAAGTGTAAAACACCCCCACTGTCCTCAGGAATATTAACACACTGACAGAGAACACAGATTAATATTAACACACTCACTGACACACTGTGTACATCATGACCCACAGTCAGATACACCCTGTGAAGTGTAAAACACCCCCACTGTCCTCAGGAATATTAACACACTGACAGAGAACACAGATTAATATTAACACACTCACTGACACACTGTGTATATCATGACCCACAGTCAGATACACCCTGTGAAGTGTAAAACACCCCCACTCTCCTCAGGAATATTAACACACTGACAGAGAACACAGATTAATATTAACACAATCACTGACACACTGTGTATATCATGACCCACAGTCAGATACACCCGGTGAAGTGTAAAACACCCCCACTGTCCTCAGTAATATTAACACATTGACAGAGAACACAGATTAATATTAACACACTCACTGACACACTGTGTATATCATGACCCACAGTCAGATACACCCTGTGAAGTGTAAAACATCCCCACTGCCCTCATGAATATTAACACACTGACAGAGAACACAGATTAATATTAACACACTCACTGACACACTGTGTATATCATGACCCACAGCCAGATACAACCTGTGAAGTGTAAAACATGCTCACTGTCCTCAGGAATATTAACACCTGACAGAGAACACAGATTAATATTAACACACTCACTGACACACTGTGTATATCATGACCCACAGTCAGATACACCCTGTGAAGTGAAAAACACCCCCACTGTCCTCAGCAATATTAACACACTGACAGAGTACACAGATTAATATTAACACACTCACTGACACACTGTGTATATCATGACCCACAGTCAAATAAACCCTGTGAAGTGTAAAACACCCCCACTGTCCTCAGCAATATTAACACTCTGACAGAGAACACAGATTAATATTAACACACTCACTGACACACTGTGTATATCATGACCCACAGTCAGATAAACCCTGTGAAGTGTAAAACATTCCCACTGTCCTCAGCAATATTAACACACTGACAGAGAACACAGATTAATATTAACACACTCACTGACACACTGTGTATATCATGACCCACAGTCAGATACACCCTGTGAAGTGTAAAACACCCCCACTGTCCTCAGTAATATTAACACACTGACAGAGAACACAGATTAATATTAACACACTCACTGACACACTGTGTATATCATGACCCACAGTCAGATACACCCTGTGAAGTGTAAAACACCCCCACTGTCCTCAGTAATATTAACACACTGACAGAGAACACAGATTAATATTAACACACTCACTGACACACGGTGTACATCATGACCCACAGTCAGATAAACCCTGTGAAGTGTAAAACACCCCCACTGTCCTCAGTAATATTAGCACACTGACAGAGAACACAGATTAATATTAACACACTCACTGACACACTGTGTACATCATGACCCACAGTCAGATAAACACTATGAAGTGTAAAACACCCCCACTGTCCTCAGTAATATTAACACACTGACAGAGAACACAGATTAATATTAACACACTCACTGACACACTGTGTATATCATGACCCACAGTCAGATACACCCTGTGAAGTGTAAAACACCCCCACTGTCCTCAGTAATATTAACACACTGACAGAGAACACAGATTAATATTAACACACTCACTGACACACTGTGTACATCATGACCCACAGTCAGATACACCCTGTGAAGTGTAAAACACCCCCACTGTCCTCAGGAATATTAACACACTGACAGAGAACACAGATTAATATTAACACACTCACTGACACACTGTGTACATCATGACCCACTATCAGATACACCCTGTGAAGTGTAAAACACCCCCACTGTCCTCAGTAATATTAACACACTGACAGAGAACACAGATTAATATTAACACACTCACTGACACACTGTGTATATCATGACCCACAGTCAGATAAACCCTGTGAAGTGTAAAACACCCCCACTGTCCTCAGGAATATTAACACACTGACAGAGAACACAGATTAATATTAACACACTCACTGACACACTATGTATATCATGACCCACAGTCAGATACACCCTGTGAAGTGTCAAACACCCCCACTGTCCTCAGGAAAATTAACACACTGACAGAGAACACAGATTAATATTAACACTCTCACTGACTCACTGTGTACATCATGACCCACAGCCAGATACACCCTGTGAAGTGTAAAACACCCCCACTGTCCTCAGTAATACTAACACAATGACAGAGAACACAGATTAATATTAACACACTCACTGACACACTGTGTATATCATGACCCACAGTCAGTTAAACCCTGTGAAGTGTAAAACACCCCCACTGTCCTCAGGAATATTAACACACTGACAGAGAACACAGATTAATATTAACACACTCACTGACACACTATGTATATCATGACCCACAGTCAGATACACCCTGTGAAGTGTCAAACACCCCCACTGTCCTCAGGAAAATTAACACACTGACAGAGAACACAGATTAATATTAACACTTTCACTGACTCACTGTGTACATCATGACCCACAGCCAGATACACCCTGTGAAGTGTAAAACACCCCCACTGTCCTCAGTAATACTAACACAATGACAGAGAACACAGATTAATATTAACACACTCACTGACACACTGTGTATATCATGACCCACAGTCAGATAAACCCTGTGAAGTGTAAAACACCCCCACTGTCCTCAGGAATATTAACACACTGACAGAGAACACAGATTAATATTAACACACTCACTGACACACTGTGTACATCATGACCCACTGTCAGATACACCCGGTGAAGTGTAAAACACCCCCACTGTCCTCAGGAATATTAACACACTGACAGAGAACACAGATTAATATGAACACGCTCATTCTGGCAGTGCCATAGACATTTATAAGTGCAAAGTAATAGAAACGTTTAACACACCATTCACTTACAATGCCCTGGACCTTTTTAGCATGCTTGACTATTGGAATGCAAAGGCCTATTGCAGTGTAATAGTACCTCGCAGCACAGGAACCTCTGACAGTGTAATTGTACCTCGCAGTACAGGAACCTCTGACAGGGTAATAGTACCTCGCAGTACAGGAACCTCTGACAGGGTAATTGTACCTCGCAGTACAGGAACCTCTGACAGGGTAATTGTACCTAGCAGTGCAGGAACCTCTGACAGGGTAATTGTACCTCGCAGTGCAGGAACCTCTGACAGTGTAATTGTACCTCGCAGTGCAGGAACCTCTGACAGGGTAATTGTACCTCGCAGTACAGGAACCTCTGACAGGGTCATTGTACCTCGCAGTACAGGAACCTCTGACAGGGTAATTGTACCTCGCAGTACAGGAACCTCTGACAGTGTAATTGTACCTCGCAGTACAGGAACCTCTGACAGTGTAATTGTACCTCACAGTGCAGGAACCTCTGACAGGGTATTTGTACCTCGCAGTACAGGATCCTCTGACAGGGTAATTGTACCTCGCAGTACAGGAACCTCTGACAGGGTAATTGTACCTCGCAGTACAGGAACCTCTGACAGGGTAATTGTACCTCGCAGTACAGGAACCTCTGACAGGGTAATTGTACCTCGCAGTACAGGAACCTCTGACAGGGTAATTGTACCTCGCAGTACAGGAACCTCTGACAGGGTAATAGTACCTCGCAGTACAGGAACCTCTGACAGGGTAATTGTACCTCGCAGTGCAGGAACCTCTGACAGTGTAATTGTACGTCGCAGTACAGGAACCTCTGACAGGGTAATTGTACCTCGCAGTACAGGAACCTCTGACAGGGTAATTGTACCTCGCAGTACAGGAACCTCTGACAGGGTAATTGTACCTCGCAGTGCAGGAACTCTGACAGGGTAATTGTACCTCGCAGTACAGGAACCTCTGACAGGGTAATTGTACCTCGCAGCGCACGAACCTCTGACAGTGTAATTGTACCTCGCAGTACAGGAACCTCTGACAGGGTAATTGTACCTCGCAGAGCACGAACCTCTGACAGTGTAATTGTACCACGCAGTGCAGGAACCTCTGACAGGGTAATTGTACCTCGCAGTGCAGGAACTCTGACAGGGTAATTGTACCTCGCAGTACAGGAACCTCTGACAGGGTAATTGTACCTCGCAGTACAGGAACCTCTGACAGGGTAATTGTACCTCGCAGTGCAGGAACCTCTGACAGTGTAATTGTACCTCGCAGTTCAGGAACCTCTGACAGGGTAATTGTACCTCGCAGTACAGGAACCTCTGACAGTGTAATTGTACCTCGCAGTACAGGAACCTCTGACAGTGTAATTGTACCTCGCAGTACAGGATCCTCTGACAGGGTAATTGTACCTCGCAGTACAGGAACCTCTGACAGGGTAATTTTACCTCGCAGTGCAGGAACCTCTGACAGTGTAATTGTGCATCGCAGTACAGGAACCTCTGACAGGGTAATTGTGCCTCGCAGTACAGGAACCTCTGACAGGGTTTTTGTGCCTCGCAGTACAGGAACCTCTGACAGGGTAATTGTACCTCGCAGGACAGGAACCTCTGACAGGGTAATTGTACCTCGCAGTACAGGAACCTCTGACAGGGTAATTGTGCCTCGCAGTACAGGAACCTCTGACAGGGTAATTGTACCTCGCAGTGCAGGAACCTCTGACAGGGTAATTGTACCTCGCAGTACAGGAACCTCTGACAGGATAATTGTACCTCACAGTACAGGAACCTCTGACAGGGTAATTGTACCTCGCAGTACAGGAACCTCTGACAGGGAAATTGTACCTCGCAGTGCAGGAACCTCCGACAAGGTAATTGTACCTCGCAGTACAGGAACCTCTGACAGGGTAATTGTACCTCGCAGTGCAGGAACCTCTGAACGGGTAATTGTACCTCGCAGTACAGGAACCTCTGACAGGGTAATTGTACCTCGCAGTGCAGGAACCTCTGACAGGGTAATTGTACCTCGCAGTGCAGGAACCTCTGACAGGGTAATTGTACCTCGCAGTGCAGGAACCTCTGACAGGGTAATTGTACCTCGCAGTACAGGAACCTCTGACAGGGTAATTGTACCTCGCAGTACAGGAACCTCTGACAGTGTAATTGTACCTCGCAGTACAGGAACCTCTGACAGTGTAATTGTACCTCGCAGTACAGGAACCTCTGACAGGGTAATTGTACCTCGCAGTACAGGAACCTCTGACAGGGTAATTTTACCTCGCAGTGCAGGAACCTCTGACAGTGTAATTGTGCATCGCAGTACAGGAACCTCTGACAGGGTAATTGTGCCTCGCAGTACAGGAACCTCTGACAGGGTTTTTGTGCCTCGCAGTACAGGAACCTCTGACAGGGTAATTGTACCTCGCAGGACAGGAACCTCTGACAGGGTAATAGTACCTCGCAGTACAGGAACCTCTGACAGGGTAATTGTACCTCGCAGTACAGGAACCTCTGACAGGGTAATTGTACCTCGCAGTACAGGAACCTCTGACAGGGTAATTGTGCCTCGCAGTACAGGAACCTCTGACAGGGTAATTGTGCCTCGCAGTACAGGAACCTCTGACAGGGTAATTGTACCTCGCAGTGCAGGAACCTCTGACAGGGTAATTGTACCTCGCAGTACAGGAACCTCTGACAGGATAATTGTACCTCACAGTACAGGAACCTCTGACAGGGTAATTGTACCTCGCAGTACAGGAACCTCTGACAGGGAAATTGTACCTCGCAGTGCAGGAACCTCCGACAGGGTAATTGTACCTCGCAGTACAGGAACCTCTGACAGGGTAATTGTACCTCGCAGTGCAGGAACCTCTGAACGGGTAATTGTACCTCGCAGTACAGGAACCTCTGACAGGGTAATTGTACCTCGCAGTGCAGGAACCTCTGACAGGGTAATTGTACCTCGCAGTGCAGGAACCTCTGACAGGGTAATTGTACCTCGCAGTGCAGGAACCTCTGACAGGGTAATTGTACCTCGCAGTACAGGAACCTCTGACAGGGTAATTGTACCTCGCAGTACAGGAACCTCTGACAGGGTAATTGTACCTCGCATTGCAGGAACCTCTGACAGTGTAATTGTACCTCGCAGTGCAGGAACCTCTGACAGGGTAATTGTACCTCACAGTACAGGAACCTCTGACAGGGTAATTGTACCTCGCAGTACAGGAACCTCTGACAGGGTAATTGTACCTCACAGTACAGGAACCTCTGACAGGGTAATTGTACCTCGCAGTGCAGGAACCTCTGACAGGGTAATTGTACCTCGCAGTGCAGGAACCTCTGACCGGGTAATTGTACCTCGCAGTGCAGGAACCTCTGACCGGGTAATTGTACCTCGCAGTGCAGGAACCTCTGACAGGGTAATTGTACCTCGCAGTACAGGAACCTCTGACAGGATAATTGTACCTCGCAGTGCAGGAACCTCTGACAGGGTAATTGTACCTCGCAGTACAGGAACCTCTGACAGGGTAATTGTACCTCGCAGTACAGGAACCTCTGACAGGGTAATTGTACCTCGCAGTACAGGAACCTCTGACAGGGTAATTGTACCTCACAGTACAGGAACCTCTGACAGGGTAATTGTACCTCGCAGTACAGGAACCTCTGACAGGGTAATTGTACCTCGCAGGGCAGGAACCTCTGACAGGGTAATTGTACCTCGCAGTGCAGGAACCTCTGACAGGGTAATTGTACCTCACAGTGCAGGAACCTCTGACAGGGTAATTGTACCTCGCAGTACAGGAACCTCTGACAGTGTAATTGTACCTCGCAGTGCAGGAACCTCTGACAGGGTAATTGTACCTCGCAGTACAGGAACCTCTGACAGGGTAATTGTACCTCGCAGTACAGGAACCTCTGACAGGGTAATTGTACCTCGCAGTACAGGAACCTCTGACAGGGTAATTGTACCTCGCAGTGCAGGAACCTCTGACAGGGTAATTGTACCTCGCAGTACAGGAACCTCTGACAGGATAATTGTACCTCGCAGTGCAGGAACCTCTGACAGGGTAATTGTACCTCGCAGTACAGGAACCTCTGACAGGGTAATTGTACCTCGCAGTGCAGGAACCTCTGACAGTGTAATTGTACCTCGCAGTGCAGGAACCTCTGACAGGATAATTGTACCTCGCAGTCCAGGAACCTCTGACAGGGTAATAGTACTTCGCAGTACAGGAACCTCTGACAGTGTAATTGTACCTCGCAGTACAGGAACATCTGACAGTGTAATTGTACCTCGCAGTGCAGGAACCTCTGACAGGGTAATTGTACCTCGCAGTACAGGAACCTCTGACAGGGTAATTGTACCTCGCAGTACAGGAACCTCTGACAGGATAATTGTACCTCGCAGTACAGGAACCTCTGACAGGGTAATTGTCCCTCGCAGTGCAGGAACCTCTAGCAGCACAATAGCATCTTGCAATGCAGAGGCCTTTCCTGTGCATTTGCCCTTGTAATGCAATGGGACTTGCTATGTAAAATCCAATTGTAATGCAAATTTCCCATGCAGTGCTGCAGCCCCTTGTAGTGCAAAAAGCACCTTGAGATGTCATAGAATGTTGCAATGCAACAAGCATTTGAAATCCCATTGAAGTTATGGTGCACTAGACCCTTACAATGCAACACAAAAACTTGTAGTACAATAGCCTCTGCAGTACAACATCCACTAACAAAGCAATAGCCCCATGCAGTGCAATCTCCACTCACAGTGTAAAAACAACATGCAATGTAATAGTCTCTAAGAGTGACATAGCAATAACGTGAAGAAATGCTCTAGCCTTTTGAACACAACAGACCATGACAATTCAATAGCCTCTTGCAGTGCAAAAGCTCTTTGGTGTGCAATAGACCCTGACAATGTATTTTCCCCTTACAGTGCAACAGTTCTATGCTTTGCATAACATGCTTATGGTACAAAAGCCAGGTGCAGTCCAAGAGCAAATTGCCTTTTGATACCCTATTGAAATATAATATCCTCTCACAATGGAAACCATCTCGCAATACAAAATTTCCCTGCAGTGCAATAGCTATTTGTTTTGCAATTGTGACTTTCAATACAATAGGCACTTGCCATGTAACATCCAGTTGCAATGTAATGGAACCATTAGTGTGCATGATCCTTGTATTGCAATAGCCTCTTGCAGTGCAATAGCAGCTTGCAATGCAGGGACCTTTGGTAGTGCAATAACTCCTTCCAATGCAAAGGTCTTTGAGTTTGCAATAGAGCGTGGTGTGCAACATCCACTTGCAATGAAAATGCAAAGGCACCTTGCAATACAAGAACTATTTGCAGAGCAAAAACTCCAGCAATGCAACACGCATTTCATTGCAATAGCGCTTGCAGTCCAACAGTCCCTCCCTTGCAGACTATTATCCTTGCAATGTCAGAGCCCCTTTCAATGCAGTGGCCCCTTTCAATACAACATCCACATGCAACGCAAGAAAACCAAGAATGTTTGGCAATGCACTGAAACAACTACTTGCAATGCAATAGGGCTAAGTCATGCAATCGCCCATTGATAACATTGCACACTGGCAAAGTAATGGACTTTTACAGAGCAATAGCTCATCGGAGTGCAATTGCCCTTTGCAATGCAATAACCTGAAGCAGTACATTGGGGGCTTACAATACAGTATCCATAATTAATACAATAACACTTTGCATTACAATGGCCTCTTACACTGTAATATCTTCTTGTAGTGTGAACACTCTTGCAGTTCAATAGCTGCGTGCTGGAAAGCAGAAGCCTCTTGCAAAGAAATACCCTTTGTAATTCAATCACCTCTTGCACGGTGACAGCACCTTGCAATGCAGGATACACTGACAGTTTAATAGTCCTTTGTAATTCAATCACCTCTTGCAAGGTGACAGCACCTTGCAATGCAGGATACACTGACAGTTTAATAGTCCTTTGTAATTCAATCACCTCTTCCACGGTGACAGCACCTTGCAATGCAGGATACACTGACAGTTTAATAGTCCTTTGTAATTCAATCACCTCTTGCACGGTGACAGCACCTTGCAATGCAGGATACACTGACAGTTTAATAGTCCTTTGTAATTCAATCACCTCTTGCACGGTGACAGCACCTTGCAATGCAGGATACACTGACAGTTTAATAGTCCTTTGTCATTCAATCACCTCTTGCACGGTGACAGCACCTTGCAATGCAGGATACACTGACAGTTTAATAGTCCTTTGTCATTCAATCACCTCTTGCACGGTGACAGCACCTTGCAATGCAGGATACAATGACAGTTTAAGGACTGGAGAGGCCTTTGACAGTGCAATCACCCTTGCAGTTTAACATCCACATGGAGTTGTCACACAAACCACAGCTGTGATAATACAACAATCGTGAAAATAACTCCAAAGAGCTCCAGAAACCATCTTTGTCTTTAAGGAAAAAAAATCAGCCTTTAATTTACAAAATGAACAATGTATCCAAAATGGCATTGAAAGAAAACAAATCTTGGTCTTTGTGTGTTGAAACTGTCTGACAAGGACAAAGGACAAATGGTCAAAGCTAACAGGTGTCAAATGAACACATCCTATACCATGCTAAAACATTCCTGCATTGAATATCTCCTACTGAAAGAAAGAAGATGTGAAGTCACCATATTCTGGGTCACAGTGCAGTCACCATGGGTCAGAGAGCAGAGTGTCTGCTTCCAGGAGGTACAAGATAACACAGCTTGACATTAAAGTGTCTTTCAGCAAAACATTAACATATTGTTTGTCTTTGCTCCATGACCTTCTGGTCTGTTAGTCTGTGACCTTGTCCTATCAACACCTTCTCTTTTGTTATCTCTTACCCCACCCCCGCTTTACTTGCTTAAAATCTTTTACATTTCTTATATCTGTTAGTTCTGATGAAGGGTCACAGACCTGAAACGTTAACTCCGTTTCTCTCTGCACAGATGTTGCCCGACCTGCTGAGTATTTCCAGCACTCTCTGTTTTTATTAACTCTGTTTCTCTCTGCACAGATGTTGCCCGACCTGCTGAGTATTTCCAGCACTCTCTGTTTTTATTAACTCTGTTTCTCTCTCCACAGATGTTGCCCGACCTGCTGAGTATTTCCAGCACTCTCTGTTTTTATTAACTCTGTTTCTCTCTCCACAGATGTTGCCCGACCTGCTGAGTATTTCCAGCACTCTCTGTTTTTATTAACTCTGTTTCTCTCTCCACAGATGTTGCCCGACCTGCTGAATATTTCCAGCACTCTCTGTTTTTATTAACACTGTTTCTCTCTCCACAGATGTTGCCCGACCTGCTGAATATTTCCAGCACTCTCTGTTTTTATTAACTCTGTTTCTCTCTCCACAGATGTTGCCCGACCTGCTGAGTATTTCCAGCACTCTCTGTTTTTATTAACTCTGTTTCTCTCTCCACAGATGTTGCCCGACCTGCTGAGTATTTCCAGCACTCTCTGTTTTTAAAAACTCTGTTTCTCTCTCCACAGATGTTGCCCGACCTGCTGAGTATTTTCGGCACTCGCTGTTTTTATGAACTCTGTCTGGAGACGCTGTCAATCAGCCTGTCAATGTAACAGAGTATTGTTTTTGTAACAGGTATTAGTGCCACAGCCTCACAGCTCCAGTGACCCGGGTTCGGTTCTGTTTACTGCCACAGCCTCACAGCTCCAGTGTCCCGGGTTCGGTTCTGTTTACTGCCACAGTCTCACAGCTCCAGTGACCCGGGTTCGGTTCTGTTTACTGCCACAGTCTCACAGCTCCAGTGTCCCGGGTTCGGTTCTGTTTACTGCCACAGCCTCACAGCTCCAGTGACCCGGGTTCGGTTCTGTTCACTGCCACAGTCTCACAGCTCCAGTGTCCCGGGTTCAGTTCTGTTTACTGCCACAGCCTCACAGCTCCAGTGTACCGGGTTTGGTTCTGTTTACTGCCACAGTCTCACAGCTCCAGTGACCTGGGTTCGGTTCTGTTTACTGCCACAGTCTCACAGCTCCAGTGACCTGGGTTCGGTTCTGCGTACTGCCACAGTCTCACAGCTCCAGTGACCTGGGTTCTGTTCTGTTTACTGCCACAGTCTCACAGCTCCAGTGACCTGGGTTCGGTTCTGTTTACTGCCACAGCCTCACAGCTCCAGTGTCCCGGGTTCTGTTCTGGGTGCTGCCTGTGTGGAGTTTGCAAGTTTTCCCTGTGACCATGTGGGTTTCTGCCGGGTGCTCTGGTTTCCTCCCACAGACAAAGACTTGCAGTTTGTTTGATAAATTGGCCATTGTAAATGTCCCTAGTCTCGTTAGGTGGTTGGAGGATGGTGGGGATGTGGTGGGAAATATGGGATTAATGTCGGATATATAAATGGGTGGCTGTTGGTCAGCACAGACTCGATGGGCCAAAGGGTCTGTTTCAGTGCAGTATCTCTCTATGATTCTCTTTGTGTAAAGACTTTTCATCCATTTTACACAGACAGATATTTGTCTTCATTGTTAGGATGTGTCTGTCACTAGACCAGCAGATATTGTCCATCCCCAGTTGTCCATTGAGAAGGTGATGCTGGTCCATTACCTTGAATCTCTGCAGTCTGTGTGGTGAAGGTGATCTCACAATGGTGTTGGAGAAGGAGTTACAGCATTTTCACCCAGTCATGATGAAGGAAAGGTGATATATGTCCAACACAACAACAACTTGTATTTATATAGCACCATTAATGTCAGTACATGTTCCAAGGCACTCCTCTCCACCACTCCACTCCCCCACTCCTCTCCACCACTCCCCTCCCCCACTCCCCTCCCCAACACCCCTACCCCACTCCCCTCCCCCACTCCCCTCCCCAACACCCCTCCCCCACTCCCCTCCCCCACTCCCCTCCCCCACTCCTCTCCCCCACTCCCTTCCCCAACACCCCTCCCGCACTCCCCACCCCCACTCCCCTCCCTCACTCCACTCCCCCACTCCACTCCTCCCACTCCCCTTCCCCACACCACTATATCACTCCCCTCCTCACCTCCCCTCCCCAGCACCCCTACCCCACTCCCCTCCCCCACTCCAATCCCCCATTCCCCTCCCCCACTCCCTTCCCCAACACCCCCCCGCACTCCCCACCCCCACTCCCCATCACCATTCTCCTCTCACACTCCCCTACCCCACTGCCCTACCCCGCTCCCCTCTCCCACACCCCTCCCCAAACTCCCTCCCCCACACCCCTCCCCCACTCCACTACCCCACTCCCATCCCCCACTCGCCTCCCAAACTTCCCTACTCCACTCCGCTCCCCAAACCCCCTCCCCTATTCCCCTCACCCACACCCCTCCCCCACTCCCCAACCCCACTCACCTTCCATTCCCCTACCCCGCACCCCTCCCCCAATCCCCTACCCCACTCCCCTTCCACACCCCTACCCTACTCCACTTTCACACCCCTTCCCCAGTCCCCTTCCAACTCCCCTCCCCCACTCTCCTTCCCACTCCCCTCCAAAAACTCCCCTTCAGCTCCCCACCCCCACTCCACTCCCCCACTCCCCTTCCGCTCCCCTCCCACTCCCCTCCCCCTCTCCACTTCCACTCCCCTCCCCCAGACCCCTTCCAACGCCACTTCAAACTCCCCTCCCCCAATCTCCTTCCCACTTCGCTCCTGCACTCGCCTCCCCCACTGCCCTTCCACTTACCTCCCACAATCCCATTCCCACTCCCCTCCCTCACTCCCCTTCTCACACCCCTTTGCACTCCCCTCCCCCACTCTCCTACCCCACTGCCCTCCCCAGCTCCCCTCCCCACTCCCCTCCCCAAACTCCCTCCCCCACACCCCTCCCCCACTTCCTTACCCCACTCAGCTCACCTGCTCCCCTCCCCCACTCCCCTATGTCATTCCCCTCTCCCACTCCCCTACACCACCCCCATCCTCCATTCGCCTCCCAAACTTCCCTACTTCACTCCACTCCCCATACCCCCTCCCCATTCCCCTACCCAAATCCCCTCCCCAGCTCCCCTCACCCACTCCCTCCCCCACTCCCCTACCCCACACAGCTTCCAAACTCCGCAACCCCACTCCCCTCCCCCACTCTACTCCCCAACTCCCCTCACCAACTCCCTCCCACTCACCTCCCTAACTCCCCTCCCTAACTCCCATCCCCCACTCCCCTCCCCTCACTTACTCCCTCCCACTCACCTCCCCCACTCCCCTCCCTAACTCCCCTCCCTCACACCCCAACCCCATTCACATCACCAACTTCCCTCCCCCACTCCCTCCCCCACTCATCTCCCCAACTCCCCCCACCAACTTCCTCCCACTCACCTCCCCCACTCCCCAATCCCGCTCTCCACCCCCACTCCTCTACCCCACTGCGCTCCCCAGCTCCCCTTGCCCACTCCTCTCCCCCACTCCCCTCCCACTCCCCTCCCACTCCCCTCCCCTCTCCACTTCCACTCCCCTCCCCCACTCCCCTTCCAACTCTCCTTCCAACTCCACTTCACACTCCCTCCCCCAATCTCCTTCCCACTACGCTCCCCCACTCCCCTCCCCCACTGCCCTTCCACTCACCTCCCCCAATCCCATTCCCACTCCCCTCCCTCTCTCCCCTTCTCACACCCCTTTGCACTCCCCTCCCCCACTCTCCTACCCCACTGCCCTCACCAGCTCCCCTCCCCCACTCCCCTCCCCAAACTCCCTCCCCCACACCCCTCCCCCACTTCCCTACCCCACTCAGCTCACCAGCTCCCCTCCCCCACTCCCCTGTGTCATTCCCCTCCCCCACTCCCCTACACCACTCCCAGCCTCCACTCGCCTCCCAAACATCCATACTCCACTCCGCTCCCCAAACTCCCTCCCCCATTCCCCTACCCAAATCCCCTCCACAGCTCCCCTCCCCCACTCCCCTCCCCCACTCCCCTACCCCACCCACCTCCCTAACTCCGCACCCCCACTCCCCTCCCCCCTCAACTCCCCAACCCCCTCACCAACTCCCTCCCACTCACCTCCCTAACTCCCCTCCCTAACTCCCCTCCCCCACTCCCCTCCCCCTCACCTCCCCAACTCCCCTCACTAACTCTCTCCCACTCACCTCCCCCACTCCCCTCCCTAACTCCCCTCCCTCACACCCCAACACCACTCACCTCTCCAACTTCCCTCCCCCACACCCCTCCCCCACTCCCCTACCCCACTCCCCTCACCAGCTCCCCTCCCCCACTCCCCTATACCACTCCCATCCCCCACTCGCCTCCCAAACATCCCTACTCCACTCCGCTCCCCAACCCCACTCCCCTTCCATTCCCCTACCCCACACCCCTCCCCCAATCCCCTACCCCACTCCCCTTACACACCCCTACCCCACTCCACTTTCACACCCCTTCCCCAGTCCCCTTCCAACTCCCCTCCCCCACTCTCCTTCCCACTCCCCTCCCCCACTCCCCTTCAGCTCCCCACCCCCACTCCACTCCCCCACTCCTCTTCCGCTCCCCTCCCACTCCCCTCCCCCTCTCCACTTCCACTCCCCTCCCCCACACCCCTTCCAACTCTCCTTCCAACGCCACTTCAAACTCCCCTTCCCCAATCTCCTTCCCACTTCGCTCCTGCACTCGCCTCCCCCACTGCCCTTCCACTTACCTCCCCCAATCCCATTCCCACTCCCCTCCCTCACTCCCCTTCTCACACCCCTTTGCACTCCCCTCCCCCACTCTCCTACCCCACTGCCCTCCCCAGCTCCCCTCCCCACTCCCCTCCCCAAACTCCCTCCCCACACCCCTCCCCCACTTCCTTACCCCACTCAGCTCACCTGCTCCCCTCCCCCACTCCCCTATGTTATTCCCCTCCCCCACTCCCCTACACCACCCCCATCCTCCACTCGCCTCCCAAACTTCCCTACTCCACTCCACTCCCCATACCCCCTCCCCATTCCCCTACCCAAATCCCCTCCCCAGCTCCCCTCACCCACTCCCTCCCCCACTCCCCTACCCCACCCAGCTTCCTAACTCCGCAACCCCACTCCCCTCCCCCACTCTACTCCCCAACTCCCCTCACCAACTCCCTCCCACTCACCTCCCTAACTCCCCTCCCTAACTCCCATCCCCCACTCCCCTCCCCTCACTTACTCCCTCCCACTCACCTCCCCCACTCCCCTCCCTAACTCCCCTTCCTCACACCCCAACCCCATTCACATCCCCAACTTCCCTCCCCCACTCCCTCCCCCACTCATCTCCCAAACTCCTCCCACCAACTTCCTCCCACTCATCTCCCCCACGCCCCAATCCCGCTCCCCACCCCCACTCCTCTACACCACTGCGCTCCCCAGCTCCCCTTGCCCACTCCTCTCCCCCACTCCCCTTCCACTCCCCTCCCACTCCCCTCCCCCTCTCCACTTCCACTCCCCTCCCCCACTCCCCTTCCAACTCTCCTTCCAACTCCACTTCAAACTCCCCTCACCCAATCTCCTTCCCACTACGCTCCCCCACTCCCCTCCCCCACTGCCCTTCCACTCACCTCCCCCAATCCCATTCCCACTCCCCTCCCTCACTCCCCTTCTCACACCCCTTTGCACTCCCCTCCCCCACTCTCCTACCCCACTGCCCTCCCCAGCTCCCCTCCCCCACTCCCCTCCCCAAACTCCCTCCCCCACACCCCTCCCCCACTTCCCTACCCCACTCAGCTCACCAGCTCCCCTCCCCCACTCCCCTGTGTCATTTCCCTCCCCCACTCCCCTACACCACTCCCATCCTCCACTCGCCTCCCAAACATCCATACTCCACTCCGCTCCCCAAACTCCCTCCCCCATTCCCCTACCCAAATCCCCTCCACAGCTCCCCTCACCCACTCCCCTCCCCCACTCCCCTACCCCACCCACCTCCCTAACTCCGCACCCCCACTCCCCTCCCCCCTCAACTCCCCAACCCCCTCACCAACTCCCTCCCGCTCACCTCCCTAACTCCCCTCCCTAACTCCCCTCCCCCACTCCCCTCCCCCTCACCTCCCCAACTCCCCTCACTAACTCTCTCCCACTCACCTCCCCCACTCCCCTCCCTAAATCCCCTCCCTCACACCCCAACAACACTCACCTCTCCAACTTCCCTCCCCCACTCCCCTCCCCCACTCATCTCCCCAACTCCCCCACCAACTTCCTCCCACTCACCTCTACCACTCCCCAATCCCACTCCCCTCCCCCAAATTCCCTACTCCACACTTCTCCCCCACTCCCCTCCCCCTATCTCCTCCCCCACTCCCCTCCCCCAATCGCCTCCCCCACTCCACTACCCTCACCCACTCCCCTCCCCTACTCCGCTCCCCAACCCCCTCCCCATTCTCCTACCCAAATCCCCTCCCCAAACTCTCCCCTCCACTCCACTCCCCCATGCCCCTCCCCCACTCCCCAACCACACTCACCTCGCAGCTGCCCTCCCCCAAATCCCTCCCCCACTCCCCTCCACACACCCACTCCCTTCCACCACACTTCACGCCCACTCCCCTACCCCACTCCCCTCCAAACACCCAATCCCCTGCACCACTCCACACACACACCCTCCTCCACGCCCCACACTCACTCCCCTACCCCAGTCCCCTCCCCTTCTCTCCTCCCACAATCTCCTCCCCCACTTCCCTCCACCACTCCAACTCTCTACCCCTCTCCTCTCCCCCTCATCTATCCTCCCCACTCCCCTTCCCAATCCCCGCCCCCACTCCCCTCCTCTCCTCTCCTCTCCACTCCCCTCCCTCACTCGCCTCCCAAACTTCCCTCCTCCATTCCGCTCCCCAACCCCCTCCCACATTCCCCTACCCCACTCCCCTCCCCAACTCCCATCCCCAAACCGCCTTCACCACTACCCTACATCACACCCCTCCCCCACTCCCAACCACACTCCCGTCCCCAAATCTCCTCCTCCACTCTCCTCCCCTACTCCCCATACACACACCCCTCCCCACTCCCCTACCCCAATCCATTTCCACTCCCCTTCCCTCTCCACTTCCAACTCCCCTCCCCCACTCTCCTTCCCACTCCCCTACCCCACTCCCCTTCCACTCCCCACCCGCACTCCCCTCCCCCACTCCCCTCCCGCACTCCCCTCCCCCACTCCCCTCCTCCACACCATTTCCACTCCCCTACCCCACATTCCTTCTGCGCCCCTCTGCCACACCCCACACCCTCCCCTCCCCCACTCCCCTTCCAACTCCCCTTCCCCACTCCCCTTCCAACTCCCCCCACCAACTCCCTCCCACTCACCTCCCCCACTCCCCTCCCTAACTCCCATCCCCAACTCCCCTCCCCAACTCCCATCCCCTACTTCCCACACCCACTCCCCTGCACAACTCCCTCCCACACTCATCCCCCACTCCTCTATCCCTCTCCCCTCCCCCGCTCACCCCCACTCTCCACCCCCACGTCCCTACCCCACTCCCCTCCCCAAACTCACTCCCCCACTCCCCTACCCCACTGCGCTCCCCAGCTCCCCTTGCCCACTCCACGTCACAATTCCCCTACCCCACACCCCTCCACCAATCCCCTATATCACTCCCCTCCCCCATTCCCCTACCACACTCCCCTCCCTCACTCCCCTACTCCACGCTCCTCCCCCACTCCCCTCCCCCACTCCCCACACCCACTCCCCGAACCCACTCCCCTCCACACACCCACTCCCTTCCTCCACACCCCTCACCAATTCCCCTACCCCACTCTCCCACACACCCACTCCCCTGCACCACACCCCACACCCACTCCCCTCCTCCACACCCCACACCCACTCCCCTACCCCAGTCCCCTTCCCTTCTCTCCTCCCACACTCTCCTCCCCCACTTCCCTCCACCACTCCCACTCTCTACCCCTCTCCTCTCCCCCTCCTCTCTCCTACCCACTCCCCTTCCCAATCCCCTCCCCAACTCCACGACCCCACTCTCCTCCTCTCCACTCCTCTCCTCTCCACTCCCAGCCCCCAATGCCCTTCCACTCCCCTCCCACACTCCCATTCCCACTCCCCTCCCTCACTCCCCTTCCCACACCCCTACGCACTCCCCTCCCCCACTCTCCTTCGCATTCCCCTCCCCCACTCTCCTTCGCACTCCCCTCCCCCACTCTCCTTCCCACTTCGCTCCCCCACTTCCCCACTCCCTTCCCCCACTCCCCTTCCAATTCCCCTCCCCCACCCTCCTTCCCACTTCGCTCACCCACTCCCCTTCCACTCCACTCCCCCACTCGCCTCCCAAACCTCCCTCCTCCATTCCGCTCCCCAAACCCCCTCCCCCATTCCCCTAACTCACGACCCTCCCCAACTCCCCTGCCCAACCCCCCTCCAGCACTACCCTACATCACTCCCCTCCCACACTCCTCAACCCCACTCCCGTCCCCAAAATCCCACCTCCACTCCCCTCCCCCACTCCCCTCCCCCACTCCCCTTCCACTCCCCTCCCCCCCACTCCCCTTCCACTCACCTCCCCCAATCCCCTTCCACTCCACTCCCCACTCCGCTTCCACTCCCCTCCCCCACTACCCTTTCCCACTCCCTTTCCACTCCCCTGTCCCACTCCCCTCACCCACTCTCCTTTCCACTTCGCTCCCGCAGTCCCCTACCCACGCCCCTCCCACACTCCACTCCCCCACTCCCCACCACCACTACAATCCCCCACTCCCCCTCCCCCTCGCCCCCTCCTCCACTCCCCCTCCCCCTTCCACTCCCCTCCCCATTCCGCTTCCACTCCCCTCCCCCACTCCCCTCCCACACTCCCCATCCACTCCACTCCCCTCCCCACTCCGCTTCCACTCCACTCCCCCCACTCCCCTTCCACTCACCTCCCCCACTCCCCTTCCACTCCCCTCCCCACTCCGCTTCCTTTCCCCTCCCCCACTACCCTATCCCACTCCCTTTCCACTCCCCTGTCCCACTCCCCTCACCCACTCACCGTCCCACACATCCCTCCTCTACTCCGCTGTCCTTCAACCCTCCCACACTCCCGTCAGTCACTTCCCTCCGCCACTCCCAATCGCTACCCCTCTCCTCCTTCCGCTCCCCTTCACCTTCCCCTCACCCTCCCCTCCCTTCCCCCTCTCCCCTTCCACTCCCCTCCCCCACTCCCCTCCCCCACTCCCCTTCCAACTCCCCTCAAACTGCCCTCCCTCAGTCCTTCCAACTTCGCTCGCCCACTCCACTTCCACTCCCCTCCCCCACTCCCCTCATCCACTCCCCTTCCACTCCACTCCCCCCCACTCCCCTTCCACTCACCTCCCCCACTCCCCTTCCACTCCCCTCCCCACTCCTCTTCCACACCCCTCCCCCACTACCCTATCCCACTCCCTTTCCACTCCCCTGTCCCACTCCCCTCACACCCTCACCGTCCCCCACATCCCTCCTCCAATCCGCTCCCCTTCAACCCTCCCACACTCCCTTCAACCATTTCCCTCCGCCACTCCCACTCGCTACCCCTCTCCTCCTTCCGCTCCCCTCCACCTTCCCCTCCCCCTCCCCTCCCTTACCCCTCTCCCCTTCCACTCCCCTCCTCCACGCCCCACACCCACTCCCCTACCCCAGTCCTCTCCCCTTCTCTCCTCCCACAATCTCCTCCCCCACTTACCTCAGCTACTCCAACTCTCTACCCCTCTCCTCTCCCCATTATCTATCCTCCCCACTCCTCTTCCCAATCCCCTCCCCCAATCCCCTCCTCTCCACTCCGCTCCACTCCCCTCCCCCACTCGCCTGCCAAACTTCCCTCCTCCATTCCGCTCCCCAACCCCCCTCCCCCATTCCCCTACCCCAATCCCCTCCCCAACTCCCCTCCCCAACCCCCCTCCACCACTACCCTACATCACACCCCTCCCCCACTCCCCAACACCACTCCCGTCCCCACATCTCCTCCTCCACCCCCCTCCCCTACTCCCCATACCCACACCCCTCCCCACTCCCCTACCCCAATCCATTTCCAATCCCCATCCCTCTCCCCTTCCACCTCCCCTCCCCCACTCTCCTTCCCACTCCCCTACCCCACTCCCCTTCCACTCCCCACCCGCACTCCGCTCCCCCACTCCCCTCCCGCACTCCCCTCCCCCACTCCCCTCCTCCACACCATTTCCACTCCCCTCCCCCACATTCCTTCTACGCCCCTCCCCCACACCCCACCCACTCCCCTCCCCCACTCCCCTTCCAACTCCCCTTCCACACTACCCTTCCAACTCCCCCCACCAACTCCCTCCCACTCACCTCCCCCACTCCCCTCCCTAACTCCCATCCCCAACTCCCCTCCCCAACTCCCATCCCCTACTTCCCACACCCACTCCCCTGCACAACCCCCTCCCACACTCATCCCCCACTCCCCTATCCCTCTCCCCTCCCCCGCTCACCCCCACTCTCCACCCCCACGTCCCTACCCCACTCCCCTCCCCAAACTCACTCCCCCACTCCCCTACCCCACTGCGCTCCCCAGCTCCCCTTGCCCACTCCCTGCCCCAATTCCCCTACCCCACACCCCTCCACCACTCCCCTATATCACTCCGCTCCCCCACTCCCCTCCCCACTCGCCTCCCAAACTTCCTTACTCCACTCCGCTCCCCAACCCCCCACCCCATTCCCCTACCCCACTCCCCTCCCTCACTCCCCTACTCCACGCTCCTCCCCCACTCCCCTCCCCCACTCCTCTCCCCAATCTCCTGCCCCACTCCCCTCCTCCACACCCCACACCCACTCCCCAACCCCACTCCCCTCCACACACCCACTCCCTTCCTCCACACCCTCACCAACTCCCCTACCCCACTCCCCCCACATACCCACCCCCCTGCACCACACCCCACACCCACTCCCCTCCTCCACACCCCACTCCCACTCCCCTACCTCAGTCCTCTTCCCTTCTCTCCTCCCACACTCTCCTCCCCCACTTCCCTCCACCACTCCCACTCTCTAACCCTCTCCTCTCCCCCTCCTCTCTCCTCCCCACTCCACTTCCCAATCCCCTCCCCAACTCCACGACCCCACTCTCCTCCTCTCCACCCCTCTCCTCTCCACTCCCCGCCTCCACTGCCCTTCCACTCCCCTCCCCCAGTCTCTTTCCCATTCCCCTCCCTCACTCCCCTTCCCTCACCCCTACACACTCCCCTCCCCCACTCTCCTTCGCATTCCCCTCCCCCACTCTCCTTCGCACTCCCCTCCCCACACTCCTTCCCACTTCGCTCCCCCACTTCCCCACTCCCCACCCCCACTCCCCTTCCAACTCCCCTCCCCCACTCCCCTTCCCACCCCCATCCCCCACTCTCCTTCCCACTTCGCTCCCCCACTTCCCCACTCCCCTCCCCCACTCCCCTTCCAATTCCCCTCCCCCACTCCCCTCCCCCACTCCCCTTCCAACTCCCCTCCCCCACTCCCCTTCCCACCCCTATCCCCCACTCTCCTTCCCACTTCGCTCACCCACTCCCCTTCCACTCGCCTCCCCCACTCGCCTCCCAAACTTCCCTCCTCCATTCCGCTACCCAAACCCCCTCCCCCATTCCCCGAACACACGACCCTCCCCAACTCCCCTGCCCCAACCCCCCTCCAGCACTAGCCTACATCACTCCCCTCCCACACTCCTCAACCCCACTCCCGTCCCCAAAATCCCACCTCCACTCCCCTCCCCCACTCTCCTTCCCACTTTGCTCGCCCACTCCACTTCCACTCCCCTCCCCCACTTCCCTCCCCCACTCCCCTTCCACTCCCCTCCCCCCCACTCCCCTTCCACTCACCTCCCCCAATCCCCTTCCACTCCCCTCCCCACTCCGCTTCCACTCCCCTCCCCCACTACCCTTTCCCAATCCCTTTCCACTCCCCTGTCCCACTCCACTCACCCACTCTCGTTTCCACTTCGCTCCGGCAGTCCCCTCCCCACGCCCCTCCCACACTCCCCTCCCCCACTCCCCCACTCCCCTCCACCACTCCACTCCCCCACTCCCCCGCCCCCTCGCCCTCGCCCCCTCCTCCAATCCTCCTCCCCCTTCCACTCCCCTCCCTACTCCGCTTCCACTCCCCTCCCCCACTCCCCTTCCACTCCACTCCCCCCACTCCCCTTCCACTCCACTCCCCTCCCCCACTACCCTCCCCACTCCCCTCCCCACTCCGCTTCCACTCCACTCCCCCCACTCCCCTTCCACTCACCTCCCCCACTCCCCTTCCACTCCCCTCCCCACTCCCCTTCCACTCCCCTCCCCCACTCCACTCCCACCACTCCCCCTCCACTCACCTCCCCAATCCCCTTCCACTCCCCCACTCCCCTTCCACTCCCCTCCCCAGTCCCCTTCCACTCCCCTCCCCACTCCCCTACCACTCCCCTCCCCCACTCCACTCCCCCCACTCCCCTTCCACTCACCTCCCCCACTCCCCTTCCACTCCCCTCCCCACTCCCCTTCCACTCACCTCCCCACTCTGCTTCCACTCCCCTCCCCCACTCCACTCCCCCCACTCCCCTTCCACTCACCTCCCCACTCCCCTTCCACTCCCCTCCCCCACTACCCTATCCCACTCCCTTTCCACTCCCCTGTCCCACTCCTTTCACCCACTCACCGTCCCCCACATCCCTGCTCCACTCCGCCCCCCTTCAACCCTCCCACACTCCCTTCACTCACTTCCCTTCGCCACTCCTATTCGCTACCCCTCTCCTCCTTCCGCTCCCCTCCACCTTCCCCTCCCCCTCCCCTCCCTTCCCCCTCTCCCCTTCCACTCCCCTCCCCCACTCCCCTCCCCCACTCCCCTTCCAACTCCCCTCAAACTCCCCTCCCACAGTCCTTCCAACTTCGCTCGCCCACTCCACTTCCACTCCCCTCCCCCACTCCCATCCCCCACTCCCCTTCCACTCCACTCCCCCCACTCCCCTTCCACTCCCCTCCCCCACTCCCTTTCCACTCCCCTTTCCCACTCCCCTCACCCACTGACCGTCCCCCACATCCTTCCTCCATTCCGCTCGCCTTCAACCCTCCCACACTCCCTTCACTCACTTCCCTCCGCCACTCCCACTCGCTACCCCTCTCCTCCTTCCGCTCCCCTCCACCTTCCCCTACCCCACCCCTCCCTTCCCCCTCTCCCCTTCCACCCCCCTCCCCCACTCCCCTCCCACAGTCCTTCCAACTTCCCTCGCCCACTCCACTTCCACTCCCCTCCCCCTCTCCCCTCCCCCACTCCCCTTCCACTCCCCTCCCCCCACTCCCCTTTCACCCCACTCCCCCCCACTCCCCTCCCCCGCTCCACTTCCACTCCCCTCCCACACAGCCTCCCCTACTCCCCTCCTCTCCCCTCCTCCCCTACTCTACCCTCCTCCCCTCCACTCCCCTTCCAACTCCCACTTCCCTCTCCCACAGCCTCCCCTACTCCCCTCCTCTCCCCTCCTCCCCTACTCTACCCTCCTCCCCTCCTCTCCCCTCCTCCACTCCCCTTTCCACTCCCGTCTCCCACTGCTGCCCCTACTCCCCTCCTCTCCCCTCCGCCACTCCCCTTACCAATGAATTCCCCCACTCCCCTTCCACACTTGCCTCCCACACTCCCCTCCCCCCTCCCCACCCGCACTCCCCTCCCCCACTCACCTCCCCCCACCCCCTTCCCACTCCCTCCCCCACCCCCTTCCCACTTCCCTCCCCCTCTCCCCTCTCCCACTCCCCTCCTGCATACCCCTCCCCCACTCCCCTCCCGCACAACCCGCCCCCACTCCCCTCCTCAATCAACTTCCCAACCCCTCCCCCACTCCCTTCCCCACTCACCTCCCCCACCCCCTTCCCCACTCTCCTCCCCCACAAACCTTCCCCACTCACCTTCCCAGCCCCGCCTCCACCCACTTCCCACATCCGTCCGCCACCCATCCCCCACTCCCACTCCCCTCCCCCTGCCCCTCCCCCACTCCCCTCCCTCACTCCCCTCTCCCACTTCCCTTACCGATCACCTCCCCCTCCCATCGCAATCCCCTCCCCTTCACCCTCACCCCTCCCCTTCCCCCCTCCCCACCCCTTCTCCTCTCCCTACCTCCTCCCACTCCCCCTCCCACTCCCCTCCGACTCCCCTCCCACTCCCCATCCCACTGCCCTCCCCCACTGCCATCCCACTCCCCTCCCCCTCTCCCCTAACACACTCCCCTCTCCCACTCCCATCCAACTCCCCTCCTCCTCTCCCCTCCCCCACTCCCCTCAAGCGCCCCTCCTCCCCTCCCCTCCCCCACTCCCCTCCCACAGTCACCTCCCCTACTCCCCTCCCACTCTCCTCCAACACACTGCTCCCCACTCCCCTCCCCCACTAACCTCCCACTCCCCTCCTCGCCTCCTCTCCCCCTCCTCCCCTCCCCTCCCGCCCCCCCTCCCCCACTCCCCCCCCACACTCCCCTACCCCACTCCCTTCCCATCCCCTCCCCCACTCCGCTACCCATTCCCCTCCCCCACTCCCCTCTCCCACTCCCCTAACCGACTCGCCTCCTCTACTCCCCTCCTCTCCCCTCCCGTAGTCATCTCCTCTCCCCTCCCCTACTTCACTCTCCACTCCCCTCCCCTTCCCACTCTCCTCCCCTCCTCTCCCCTTCCCACTCCCCTCCCCTCCTCTCCCCTTCCCACTCCATCTGCCATTTCTCTGCCCAACTCTCCAATCTATCTATATTCTGCTGTATTCTCTGACAGTCCCCTTCACTATCTGCTACTCCACCAATCTTAGTGTCGTCTGCAAACTTGCTAATCAGACCACCTATACTTTCCTCCAAATCATTTATGTATATCACAAACAACAGTGGTCCCAGCACAGATCCCTGTGGAACACCACTGGTCACACGTCTCCATTTTGAGAAACTCCCTTCCACTGCTACTCTCTGTCTCCTGTTGCCCAGCCAGTTCTTTATCCATCTAGCTAGTACACCTTGGACCCCATGCGCGTTCACTGTCTTCATCAGCCTGCCATGGGGAACCTTATCAAACGCCTTACTGAAGTCCTTGTTTATGACATCGACAGCCCTTCCCTCATCAATCAACTTTGTCAATTCCTCAAAGAATTCTATAAGTTGGTAAGACATGACCTTCCCTGCACAAAACCATGTTGCCGATCACTGATAAGCCCATTTTCTTCCAAATGGGATTAGATTCTATCCCTCGGTATCTTCTCCTGCAGCTTTCCTACCACTGGCTTACCGGTCTATAATTACCTGGATTTTCCCTGCTACCCTTCTTAAACAAGGGGACAACATTAGCAATTCCCCAGTCCTCCGGGAACTCACCCGTGTTTAAGGATGTTGCAAAGATATCTGTTAAGGCCCCAGCTATTTCCTCTATCACTTCCCTCAGAAAACTGAGATAGATCCCATCCGGACCTGGGGACTTGTCCACCTTAATGCCTTTGAGAATACCCAACACTTCCTCCCTCCTTATGCCGACTTGACCGAGAGTAATCAAACATCTGTCCCGAACCTCAACATCCGTCATGTCCCTCTCCTCGGTGAATACCGATGCAAAGTACTCGTTTAGAATCTCACCCATTTTCTCTGACTCCACGCATAACTTTCCTCCTTTGTCCTTGAGTGGGCCAATCCTTTCTCTAGTTACCCTCTTGCTCCTTATATATGAATAAAAGGCTTTGGGATTTTCCTTAACCCTGTTTGCTAAAGATATTTCATGACCCCTTTTAGCCCTCTTAATTCCTCGTTTCAGATTGGTCCAACATTCCCAATCATATTTCAAAGCTTCGTCTTTCTTCAGCCTCCTAGACCTTATGTATGCTTCCTTTTTCCTCTTCGCTAGTTTCACAATTTCACCTGTCATCCATGGTTCCCTCATCATTCCATTTCTATCCCTCATTTTCACAGGAACATGTCTCTCCTGCACACTAATCAACCTCTGTTTAAAAGCCTCCCACATATCAAATGTGGATTTACCTTCAAACAGCTGCTCCCACTTCCCTTCCACTCCCATCCCCCACTAGCCTCCCTCACTCCCCTCCCCTTCCCCTGATCCCCACTCCTCTCTCCCCTCGCCTACAGCCTCCACTCACCACCCTCTCCCCCTCACATCCCCTCTCTCTACCCACAACCCTCCCCATTCCCCTACATTCCCCCACTACCCTCCTGCAGTCCCCCTCCCACTCCCATCCCCCACTCCCCTACTCTACCCTCCCCTCCTTTCCCCTCCCCCACTCCACTCCCCTCCCCTTCTCCCTTTGCCTCTCCCACTCCCCTCCCCTCCAGTCGCCTCATCCACTCACCTCCCCCACCCCCTTCCCCACTCCGCTCCCCCACTCCCCTCCCCCAGTTCCCTTCCCACTCCCATCCCCCAGTCGCCTCCCCTATCTCCACACCCACTCCCCTCCCCAACCCCCTCCCCCACTCCGCTCCCATTCTCCCCTCCCCCACACCCTTCCCACACCGCTCCCCACGCCCCTTCCACTCCCCTCCCCCACTCCCCTTCCACTCCCCTTCCCCAATCCCTCCCCTGCCCCACTCCCCTCCGCACTCCCCACCCCCAATCCATTAACTCCCCTCCCCCACGCCCCATCCCTTTCCCTCTCCCCTCCCCCACTCCCCTAACTCCCCTCCCCATCCCCTGCTTCCCACCCCACTGCCCTCCCTCATTCCCGCCCCATCAACTCCCCCTCCCTCACTCCCCACTCCACCCCCATCTCCCTCCCCACCCTTCCCCCTCCCCTTCACCACTCTATTCCCCCTCCCTTCCTCCTCCCCAATGCCCTCCACCAGCTGAGAGTGAATTGACAAATTCAGACCTGAGATTGATAGATTTTTATTCAGCCAGAGTATGATGGTTTGTAGAATCATGGCAGGTAGCTCGAGTTAACGTAGACATGAACCAGGGTCTAACTGAACTGTGGAACAGATTCGAGGGGCAGAATGGCCTCCTGCTATTTTCATGTTCCTATGACTGTGATAAAACTGAAACAGAAACAGCTGCAAACACACATTTCATTTTGTTCATACTTAACAGGAGAGATCTCTGCAGTCAGGATCTGGAAAAGGAGAGGAGACATCTCAGCAGCCTGAGAATAAACACACAATGGTCTCCTTCTGTGCTGGTGACTTTATCAGGATAAGATGCTGAATGTTAATATCCAATCCAATGGGAATCGGCCTCCCTCCGCCTCCAGGAAGCAGCAATTCTAATGCTGGGATGTGGGATGTGGGAGTTTGGTTTGGACAGAGAGTTGACTGTGAGACACTCTCTAAACCTCCGTGTTACAATCAGTTATTTGCTGATTGGAGCAGAGAGAGATAAGCCAGCAATACAAAGACATTCACTGGACTTTCCAACAGACTTAAACTGACTGGTGATTCCCAGCTCTGAAACAAGGAGTGTTTGATATAAATGAAATTCACCAGCAGTATCAGAAAATCTCCCCCTGATTCGGGACACTTATCTCTCTGCAGCATCTCGCTGTTAGAGATTGAGGTTAATATGATTTAATCTGCAGCTCGGGGTCAGTGCGGCTCACTGGGACTTGGGGACAGTCTCTCCATTCAGCTTTTCCCTCAACACATCCTTCTGAATCGTGGTCGATGAAGGAAGCAGAGGTTTCCACAGTCTAATGGTTATCACATTCACCTCACACATGAAAGATTCCCAGACAGAAACATTATTTTGGAACTTGTTTCAGATGAGCATCCAGGGCGAATCTCTTCTCTATTGTTTAAAGGAGGGAACAACCAGTCTATCCTGTTAAATTTAACAACGGCTGAACCAGATTCCTGGTGTGATAAACACTGAACATTTATTAATCAGAGACTTACAATCCAGTCTGTAAAATGAGAATGACTGAAAGATCATCACATACAAAACACAGAATCTTATTCCAGTTTCAGTGTTACTCAGTTACCATGTGTTACTGTCAGTCTGAAACAGAAAGTTATCCAACACCAATGGAGATTACAATGATTCACCTTTCACAGAGTTTGATTAGTTTAGTGTAATTTATTTATTAAGATTTAATTTAATATTTCCCAGACCAGCACTGAACCTGTACCGAGGAGATTAGAGCGGTGAATCCTCACCACCACAGACCATGTGGTTGAGTAAAGGATCAGCACAGTGGATGCCCAGAACTAGTTAAAGAGTTGGAACTGAAAATGTTGGGAACACTCAGTCGGTCAGAGAGTATCTGTGGAGAGAGAAACAGAGTTAACACTTCAGGTCAATAACATTTCATCACAACCCCTTCATCAGAACTCTTTCCACAGATGCTGTCTGACCAGCTGAGTGTATCCAGTATTTTCCGATTCCATTTCAGATTTACAAGATCCATAGTAGTTTGCTTTTGAAACAGAAATGATCTCATGTTGATGAAAATCTGTGATACAGATTTTGAGGATTTGACAGTGGGAGGAGATCTACTGCATTTCTAACAGAACTCCAGGCAAATTTCAGTTAACACAGGATCAGGAGGAGGCCATTCAGCCCCTCAAACCTGTTCCATCATTCATTTACATCATGGCTGGTCTAAATCTGAACTTCATTTACCCGCATTGGTTCCATATCCGTTAATATCTCTGCCTGATAACCTCAGCATTTTATTAGGAGTTGTGAAGTTCACAATTCCACTAACCTCTATGTGAAGAAGTGTTTCCTGACATCAGTCCTGAACAACCTAGCTCTACCTTTAATGTTGCATAGAATTTACAGTACAGAACCAGGCCATTCGGCCCAGGTGTTTCATGCCAGTGTTTATGCTGCACACGATCCTCCTCACACTCTACTCCATCATGCACTATCACAGGTAGACAGGGTGGTGAAGAAGGTGTATGGCATGCTTGCCTTCATCGGCTGAGGCATTGGGTACAAGAGTTGGGACGTCATGTTACAGTTGTACATAACGTTGGTTCGGCTGCATTTGGAGTACTGTGTGCAGTTCTGGTCGCTGCACTACAGGAAAGATGTGATTAAGATAGAGAGGTTGCAGAAAAGATTCACCAGGATGTTGCCTGGTTTGGAGGACTTGAGTTATAAAGAGAGATTGGATAGGCTGAGTCTGTTTTCCCTGGATCGAAGGAGGCTGAGAGGCGACGTGATAGAGGTATACAAAATTATGAGAGGCATAGATAGGGTAGATAGTCTGAGTCTGTTTCCCATGGTAGGGGTGACCAAAACTAGAGGGCATAGAATTAAGGTGAGATAGAGGAGGTTTAAAGGGGATCAAAGGGGCAAATTTTTCACACAAAGAATAGTGGGTATCTGGAATGAGCTGCCTGAGGAGGTGGTGGAGGCAGGAACAGTAGCAACATTTATGAGGCATCTGGACAGGTACTTGAATGAGCAAGGCATAGTAAGATATGGAATTAATGCAGGCAGGTGGGATTAGTATAGATTGGCATTACGGTCGCCATGGAAGTGGTGGGCCGAAGGGCCTGTTTCTATGCTGTATGACTCTGTGACTATCATAATATCTTTGCATTCGTTTCTCCATCATGTGTTTATTCAGCTTCCCTTTAAATCCACCTGTGTTATTCACTTCAACACATATTCCAAACAGGGGCAAGTAGCAGATTGAATAGCAAGTTGTCTAAATATCACTAAACTGAATGCTAGCATGTTCCACATTCTAACTATTATATTGGGAAATAAGTTTCTGCTGGATTCCTGATTAGATATATCCATGTTCCTCTTTTATTTATTACACCTAGTTTTAGACCTCCCAACCTCACAAGTGGAAACATCTTCTACACCTTTATCTTATCAAATCACTTCACAATGTTCAGTCCTTCTATTAGATCAGCTCTCAGCCTTGTCTTTTCATAGAGATAATCACACCAGCCTGTTCAAATGTTCACCATAGTTATAACCTCTCCGTTCTGGTATCATCCTCCTACTTTGTTTGTATTTTACTCTTTGTTAATCTGTTTTGGTACTTTGAATGATTTGCATATTTCTACCACGAGATCCTTTTGCTCCTCCATTCAATTTAGAGTCGGATTTTCCAAGGAATTGTCACCCGCCATATTCCTCCCACCAAAATTCACCACCTCACACTTAGCAAGATTCTAAATCATTTGCTGCTCACACATCCATTTTGCACGTTTATGAGTGTTTTCCTGTATTTTATCACAGTTTTCCTCAGTATTAACTACACTTCTCAGTTTGCTATCATTGTTTTTTTTTTGAAATTTTACCTTGCGATTCCTGAAACCAAATAGTTGATATAAACAGTGGTCCCAGAACCAATCGCTGTGGAACACCACTACCCACCTCCCGCCAGTCTGAGTAAACAGCTTTACCCCTTACCCTGATTAATGTTTTATCACCAGTTTATTATCCAATCTGCTACTTTCCTCAGTTTGGAATCCTATGGTTATTTCACACACAGTGACAGACAGTGTTAAATACACAAATTCATTAATATTAAACTGTGTGTTCACTCATTCCCTGGAGATGATGTTTGTCCTTCCAAACATTGCAAGGCTCCAGATTAAGATGTTTCATTCATGCAGTTTTGTCGGTTCATTTCTCGCTGTGTTTGCTACTTTGTTTAGTTACTGAAAATATATAATTAATTAATTGATCCTGATCAAATATTTGTTTCTCCATTTATAAGGCACAGTTGAAACAAATCAATACAAAGTAGTGGAGAGCATTATGAGCAGTTTTGATTCCAAGAATCTCCAAAGTTAACTGATTGAAACAGTAACAGGGATCTCCAAAGTTAACTAATTGAAACACCAACAGGGATCTCCATAATTAACTAATTGAAACACGAACAGGGATCTCTAAAGTTAACTAACTGAAACACTATCAGGGATCTCCAAAGTTAACTAATTGAAACACTAACAGGGATCTCCAAAGATAACTAATTGAAACACGAACAGGGATCTCCAAAGATAACTAATTGAAACACGAACAGGGATCTCCAAAGATAACTAATTGAAACACCAACAGGGATCTCCATAATTAACTAATTGAAACACTAACAGGGATCTCCAAAGTTAACTAATTGAAACACTAACAGGGATCTCCAAAGTTAACTAATTGAAACACTAACAGGGATCTCCAAAGTTATCGAATTGAAACACTAACAGGGATATCCATAATTAACTAATTGAAACACTAACAGGGATCTCCAAAGTTATCGAATTGAAACACTAACATGGATCTCTAAAGTTAACTAACTGAAACACTATCAGGGATCTCCAAAGTTAAGTAATTGAAACACTAACAGGGATCTACAAATTTAACCAATTGAAACAGTAACAAGAATCTCCAAAGTTAACTAATTGAAACACGAACAGGGATCTCCTAAGTAAACTAATTGAAACACTAACAGGGATCTCCAAAGTTAACTAATTGAAACACTAACAGGGATCTCCATAATTAACTAATTGAAACACTAACAGGGATCTCCAAAGTTTTCGAATTGAAACACTAACATGGATCTCTAAAGTTAACTAACTGAAACAATATCAGGGATCTCCAAAGTTAACTAATTGAAACACTAACAGGGATCTACAAATTTAACCAATTGAAACAGTAACAAGAATCTCCTAAGTTAACTAATTGAAACACTAACAGGAATCTCCATAATTAACTAATTGAAACACTAACAGGGATCTCCAAAGAAAACTAATTGAAACACTAACAGGGATCTCCAAAGTTAACTAATTGAAACACTAACAGGGATCTCCTAAGTGAACTAATTGAAACACTAACAGGGATCTCCATAATTAACTAATTGAAACACTAACAGGGACCTCCATAATTAACTAATTGAAACACTAACAGGGATCTCCAAAGTTAACTAATTGAAACACTAACAGGGATCTCCTAAGTTAACTAATTGAAACACGAACAGGGATCTCCATAATTAACTAATTGAAACACTAACAGGGATCTCCTAAGTTAACTAATTGAAACACCAACAGGGATCTCCATAATTAACTAATTGAAACACTAACAGGGATCTCCAAAGAAAACTAATTGAAACACTAACAGGGATCTCCGAAGTTAACTAATTGAAACACTAACAGGGATCTCCTAAGTTAACTAATTGAAACACGAACAGGGATCTCCATAATTAACTAATTGAAACACTAACAGGAATCTCCTAAGTTAACTAATTGAAACACCAACAGGGATCTCCATAATTAACTAATTGAAACACTAACAGGGATCTCCAAAGAAAACTAATTGAAACACTAACAGGGATCTCCAAAGTTAACTAATTGAAACACTAACAGGGATCTCCTAAGTTAACAAATTGAAACACTAACAGGGATCTCCAAAGATAACTAATTGAAACACGAACAGGGATCTCCAAAGATAACTAATTGAAACACGAACAGGGATCTCCAAAGATAACTAATTGAAACACCAACAGGAATCTCCATAATTAACTAATTGAAACACTAACAGGGATCTCCAAAGAAAACTAATTGAAACACTAACAGGGATCTACAAATTTAACCAATTGAAACAGTAACAAGAATCTCCTAAGTTAACTAATTGAAACACTAACAGGAATCTCCATAATTAACTAATTGAAACACTAACAGGGATCTCCAAAGAAAACTAATTGAAACACTAACAGGGATCTCCAAAGTTAACTAATTGAAACACTAACAGGGATCTCCATAATTAACTAATTGAAACACTAACAGGGATCTCCAAAGAAAACTAATTGAAACACTAACAGGGATCTCCAAAGTTAACTAATTGAAACACTAACAGGGATCTACTAAGTGAACTATTTGAAACACTAACAGGGATCTCCATAACTAACTAATTGAAACACTAACAGGGACCTCCATAATTAACTAATTGAAACACTAACAGGGATCTCCAAAGTTAACTAATTGAAACACTAACAGGGATCTCCTAAGTTAACTAATTGAAACACGAACAGGGATCTCCATAATTAACTAATTGAAACACTAACAGGGATCTCCTAAGTTAACTAATTGAAACACTAACAGGGATCTCCATAATTAACTAATTGAAACACTAACAGGGATCTCCGAAGTTAACTAATTGAAACACTAACAGGAATCTCCATAATTAACTAATTGAAACACTAACAGGGATCTCCATAATTAACTAATTGAAACACTAACAGGGATCTCCAAAGTTAACTATTTGAAACACTAACATGGATCTCCATAATTAACTAACTGAAACACTATCAGGGATCTCCAAAGTTAACTAATTGAAACACTAACAGGGATCTCCAAAGATAACTAATTGAAACACGAACAGGGATCTCCAAAGATAACTAATTGAAACACGAACAGGGATCTCCAAAGATAACTAATTGAAACACCAACAGGGATCTCCATAATTAACTAATTGAAACACTAACAGGGATCTCCATAATTAACTAATTGAAACACTAACAGGGATCTCCAAAGTTAACTAATTGAAACACTAACAGGGATCTCCAAAGTTAACTAATTGAAACACCAACAGGGATCTCCAAAGTTATCGAATTGAAACACTAACAGGGATCTCCATAATTAACTAATTGAAACACTAACAGGGATCTCCAAAGTTATCGAATTGAAACACTAACATGGATCTCTAAAGTTAACTAACTGAAACACAATCAGGGATCTCCAAAGTTAACTAATTGAAACACTAACATGGATCTACAAATTTAACCAATTGAAACAGTAACAAGAATCTCCAAAGTTAACTAATTGAAACACGAACAGGGATCTCCTAAGTTAACTAATTGAAACACTAACAGGGATCTCCAAAGTTAACTAATTGAAACACTAACAGGGATCTCCAAAGTTTTCGAATTGAAACACTAACATGGATCTCTAAAGTTAACTAACTGAAACAATATCAGGGATCTCCAAAGTTAACTAATTGAAACACTAACAGGGATCTACAAATTTAACCAATTGAAACAGTAACAAGAATCTCCAAAGTTAACTAATTGAAACACTAACAGGGATCTCCAAAGTTAACTAATTGAAACACCAACAGGGATCTCCAAAGTTATCGAATTGAAACACTAACAGGGATCTCCATAATTAACTAATTGAAACACTAACAGGGATCTCCAAAGTTATCGAATTGAAACACTAACATGGATCTCTAAAGTTAACTAACTGAAACACTATCAGGGATCTCCAAAGTTAACTAATTGAACCACTAACAGGGATCTACAAATTTAACCAATTGAAACAGTAACAAGAATCTCCAAAGTTAACTAATTGAAACACGAACAGGGATCTCCTAAGTTAACTAATTGAAACACTAACAGGGATCTCCAAAGTTAACTAATTGAAACACTAACAGGGATCTACAAATTTAACCAATTGAAACAGTAACAAGAATCTCCTAAGTTAACTAATTGAAACACTAACAGGAATCTCCATAATTAACTAATTGAAACACTAACAGGGATCTCCAAAGAAAACTAATTGAAACACTAACAGGGATCTCCAAAGTTAACTAATTGAAACACGAACAGGGATCTCCATAATTAACTAATTGAAACACTAACAGGGATCTCCTAAGTTAACTAATTGAAACACCAACAGGGATCTCCAAAATTAACTAATTGAAACACTAACAGGGATCTCCAAAGAAAACTAATTGAAACACTAACAGGGATCTCCAAAGTTAACTAATTGAAACACTAACAGGGATCTCCTAAGTGAACTAATTGAAACACTAACAGGGATCTCCATAATTAACTAATTGAAACACTAACAGGGACCTCCATAATTAACTAATTGAAACACTAACAGGGATCTCCTAAGTTAACTAATTGAAACACCAACAGGGATCTCCATAATTAACTAATTGAAACACTAACAGGGATCTCCAAAGTTAACTAATTGAAACACCAACAGGGATCTCCATAATTAACTAATTGAAACACTAACAGGGATCTCTAAAGTTAACTAACTGAAACACTATCAGGGATCTCCAAAGTTAACTAATTGAAACACTATCAGGGATCTCCAAAGATAACTAATTGAAACACGAACAGGGATCTCCAAAGATAACTAATTGAAACACCAACAGGGATCTCCATAATTAACTAATTGAAACACTAACAGGGATCTACAAATTTAACCAATTGAAACAGTAACAAGAATCTCCAAAGTTAACTAATTGAAACACGAACAGGTATCTCCTAAGTTAACTAATTGAAACACTAACAGGGATCTCCAAAGAAAACTAATTGAAACACTAACAGGGATCTCCATAATTAACTAATTGAAACACTAACAGGGATCTCCAAAGTTAACTAATTGAAACACTAACAGGGATCTCCAAAGTTAACTAATTGAAACACCAACAGGGATCTCCAAAGTCATCGAATTGAAACACTAACAGGGATCTCCATAATTAACTAATTGAAACACTAACAGGGATCTCCAAAGTTATCGAATTGAAACACTAACATGGATCTCTAAAGTTAACTAACTGAAACACTATCAGGGATCTCCAAAGTTAACTAATTGAAACACTAACAGGGATCTACAAATTTAACCAATTGAAACAGTAACAAGAATCTCCAAAGTTAACTAATTGAAACACGAACAGGGATCTCCTAAGTTAACTAATTGAAACACTAACAGGGATCTCCAAAGTTAACTAATTGAAACACTAACAGGGATCTCCATAATTAACTAATTGAAACACTAACAGGGATCTCCAAAGTTATCGAATTGAAACACTAACATGGATCTCTAAAGTTAACTAACTGAAACACTATCAGGGATCTCCAAAGTTAAGTAATTGAAACACTAACAGGGATCTACAAATTTAACCAATTGAAACAGTAACAAGAATCTCCAAAGTTAACTAATTGAAACACGAACAGGGATCTCCTAAGTAAACTAATTGAAACACTAACAGGGATCTCCAAAGTTAACTAATTGAAACACTAACAGGGATCTCCATAATTAACTAATTGAAACACTAACAGGGATCTCCAAAGTTTTCGAATTGAAACACTAACATGGATCTCTAAAGTTAACTAACTGAAACAATATCAGGGATCTCCAAAGTTAACTAATTGAAACACTAACAGGGATCTACAAATTTAACCAATTGAAACAGTAACAAGAATCTCCTAAGTTAACTAATTGAAACACTAACAGGAATCTCCATAATTAACTAATTGAAACACTAACAGGGATCTCCAAAGAAAACTAATTGAAACACTAACAGGGATCTCCAAAGTTAACTAATTGAAACACTAACAGGGATCTCCTAAGTGAACTAATTGAAACACTAACAGGGATCTCCATAATTAACTAATTGAAACACTAACAGGGACCTCCATAATTAACTAATTGAAACACTAACAGGGATCTCCAAAGTTAACTAATTGAAACACTAACAGGGATCTCCTAAGTTAACTAATTGAAACACGAACAGGGATCTCCATAATTAACTAATTGAAACACTAACAGGGATCTCCGAAGTTAACTAATTGAAACACCAACAGGGATCTCCATAATTAACTAATTGAAACACTAACAGGGATCTCCAAAGAAAACTAATTGAAACACTAACAGGGATCTCCAAAGTTAACTAATTGAAACACTAACAGGGATCTCCTAAGTGAACTAATTGAAACACTAACAGGGATCTCCATAATTAACTAATTGAAACACTAACAGGGACCTCCATAATTAACTAATTGAAACACTAACAGGGATCTCCAAAGTTAACTAATTGAAACACTAACAGGGATCTCCATAATTAACTAATTGAAACACTAACAGGGATCTCCAAAGTTAACTAATTGAAACACTAACAGGGATCTCCATAATTAACTAATTGAAACACTAACAGGGATCTCCAAAGTTAACTAATTGAAACACTAACAGGGATCTCCATAATTAACTAATTGAAACACTAACAGGGATCTCTAAAGTTAACTAACTGAAACACTATCAGGGATCTCCAAAGTTAACTAATTGAAACACTAACAGGGATCTCCAAAGATAACTAATTGAAACACGAACAGGGATCTCCAAAGATAACTAATTGAAACACGAACAGGGATCTCCAAAGATAACTAATTGAAACACCAACAGGAATCTCCATAATTAACTAATTGAAACACTAACAGGGATCTCCATAATTAACTAATTGAAACACTAACAGGGATCTCCAAAGTTAACTAATTGAAACACGAACAGGGATCTCCAAAGTTAACTAATTGAAACACCAACAGGGATCTCCAAAGTCATCGAATTGAAGCACTAACAGGGATCTCCATAATTAACTAATTGAAACACTAACAGGGATCTCCAAAGTTATCGAATTGAAACACTAACATGGATCTCTAAAGTTAACTAACTGAAACACTATCAGGGATCTCCAAAGTTAACTAATTGAAACACTAACAGGGATCTACAAATTTAACCAATTGAAACAGTAACAAGAATCTCCAAAGTTAACTAATTGAAACACGAACAGGGATCTCCTAAGTTAACTAATTGAAACACTAACAGGGATCTCCAAAGTTAACTAATTGAAACACTAACAGGGATCTCCATAATTAACTAATTGAAACACTAACAGGGATCTCCAAAGTTTTCGAATTGAAACACTAACATGGATCTCTAAAGTTAACTAACTGAAACAATATCAGGGATCTCCAAAGTTAACTAATTGAAACACTAACAGGGATCTACAAATTTAACCAATTGAAACAGTAACAAGAATCTCCTAAGTTAACTAATTGAAACACTAACAGGAATCTCCATAATTAACTAATTGAAACACTAACAGGGATCTCCATAATTAACTAATTGAAACACTAACAGGGATCTCCAAAGAAAACTAATTGAAACACTAACAGGGATCTCCAAAGTTAACTAATTGAAACACTAACAGGGATCTACTAAGTGAACTATTTGAAACACTAACAGGGATCTCCATAACTAACTAATTGAAACACTAACAGGGACCTCCATAATTAACTAATTGAAACACTAACAGGGATCTCCAAAGTTAACTAATTGAAACACTAACAGGGATCTCCTAAGTTAACTAATTGAAACACGAACAGGGATCTCCATAATTAACTAATTGAAACACTAACAGGGATCTCCTAAGTTAACTAATTGAAACACTAACAGGGATCTCCATAATTAACTAATTGAAACACTAACAGGGATCTCCGAAGTTAACTAATTGAAACACTAACAGGAATCTCCATAATTAACTAATTGAAACACTAACAGGGATCTCCATAATTAACTAATTGAAACACTAACAGGGATCTCCAAAGTTAACTATTTGAAACACTAACATGGATCTCCATAATTAACTAACTGAAACACTATCAGGGATCTCCAAAGTTAACTAATTGAAACACTAACAGGGATCTCCAAAGATAACTAATTGAAACACGAACAGGTATCTCCAAAGATAACTAATTGAAACACGAACAGGGATCTCCAAAGATAACTAATTGAAACACCAACAGGGATCTCCATAATTAACTAATTGAAACACTAACAGGGATCTCCATAATTAACTAATTGAAACACTAACAGGGATCTCCAAAGTTAACTAATTGAAACACTAACAGGGATCTCCAAAGTTAACTAATTGAAACACCAACAGGGATCTCCAAAGTTATCGAATTGAAACACTAACAGGGATCTCCATAATTAACTAATTGAAACACTAACAGGGATCTCCAAAGTTATCGAATTGAAACACTAACATGGATCTCTAAAGTTAACTAACTGAAACACAATCAGGGATCTCCAAAGTTAACTAATTGAAACACTAACATGGATCTACAAATTTAACCAATTGAAACAGTAACAAGAATCTCCAAAGTTAACTAATTGAAACACGAACAGGGATCTCCTAAGTTAACTAATTGAAACACTAACAGGGATCTCCAAAGTTAACTAATTGAAACACTAACAGGGATCTCCAAAGTTTTCGAATTGAAACACTAACATGGATCTCTAAAGTTAACTAACTGAAACAATATCAGGGATCTCCAAAGTTAACTAATTGAAACACTAACAGGGATCTACAAATTTAACCAATTGAAACAGTAACAAGAATCTCCAAAGTTAACTAATTGAAACACTAACAGGGATCTCCAAAGTTAACTAATTGAAACACCAACAGGGATCTCCAAAGTTATCGAATTGAAACACTAACAGGGATCTCCATAATTAACTAATTGAAACACTAACAGGGATCTCCAAAGTTATCGAATTGAAACACTAACATGGATCTCTAAAGTTAACTAACTGAAACACTATCAGGGATCTCCAAAGTTAACTAATTGAACCACTAACAGGGATCTACAAATTTAACCAATTGAAACAGTAACAAGAATCTCCAAAGTTAACTAATTGAAACACGAACAGGGATCTCCTAAGTTAACTAATTGAAACACTAACAGGGATCTCCAAAGTAAACTAATTGAAACACTAACAGGGATCTACAAATTTAACCAATTGAAACAGTAACAAGAATCTCCTAAGTTAACTAATTGAAACACTAACAGGAATCTCCATAATTAACTAATTGAAACACTAACAGGGATCTCCAAAGAAAACTAATTGAAACACAAACAGGGATCTCCAAAGTTAACTAATTGAAACACGAACAGGGATCTCCATAATTAACTAATTGAAACACTAACAGGGATCTCCTAAGTTAACTAATTGAAACACCAACAGGGATCTCCATAATTAACTAATTGAAACACTAACAGGGATCTCCAAAGAAAACTAATTGAAACACTAACAGGGATCTCCAAAGTTAACTAATTGAAACAATAACAGGGATCTCCTAAGTGAACTAATTGAAACACTAACAGGGATCTCCATAATTAACTAATTGAAACACTAACAGGGACCTCCATAATTAACTAATTGAAACACTAACAGGGATCTCCAAAGTTAACTAATTGAAACACTAACAGGGATCTCCTAAGTTAACTAATTGAAACACGAACAGGGATCTCCATAATTAACTAATTGAAACACTAACAGGGATCTCCAAAGTTAACTAATTGAAACACCAACAGGGATCTCCATAATTAACTAATTGAAACACTAACAGGGATCTCCAAAGTTAACTAATTGAAACACCAACAGGGATCTCCATAATTAACTAATTGAAACACTAACAGGGATCTCTAAAGTTAACTAACTGAAACACTATCAGGGATCTCCAAAGTTAACTAATTGAAACACTAACAGGGATCTCCAAAGATAACTAATTGAAACACGAACAGGGATCTCCAAAGATAACTAATTGAAACACGAACAGGGATCTCCAAAGATAACTAATTGAAACACCAACAGGGATCTCCATAATTAACTAATTGAAACACTAACAGGGATCTCCATAATTTACTAATTGAAACACTAACAGGGATCTCCAAAGTTAACTAATTGAAACACTAACAGGGATCTCCAAAGTTAACTAATTGAAACACCAACAGGGATCTCCAAAGTCATCGAATTACAACACTAACAGGGATCTCCATAATTAACTAATTGAAACACTAACAGGGATCTCCAAAGTTATCGAATTGAAACACTAACATGGATCTCTAAAGTTAACTAACTGAAACACTATCAGGGATCTCCAAAGTTAACTAATTGAAACACTAACAGGGATCTACAAATTTAACCAATTGAAACAGTAACAAGAATCTCCAAAGTTAACTAATTGAAACACTAACAGGTATCTCCTAAGTTAACTAATTGAAACACTAACAGGGATCTCCAAAGTTAACTAATTGAAACACGAACAGGGATCTCCAAAGTTAATTAATTGAAACACTAACAGGGATCTACAAATTTAACCAATTGAAACAGTAACAAGAATCTCCAAAGTTAACTAATTGAAACACGAACAGGTATCTCCTAAGTTAACTAATTGAAACACTAACAGGGATCTCCAAAGAAAACTAATTGAAACACTAACAGGGATCTCCATAATTAACTAATTGAAACACTAACAGGGATCTCCAAAGTTAACTAATTGAAACACTAACAGGGATCTCCAAAGTTAACTAATTGAAACACCAACAGGGATCTCCAAAGTCATCGAATTGAAACACTAACAGGGATCTCCATAATTAACTAATTGAAACACTAACAGGGATCTCCAAAGTTATCGAATTGAAACACTAACATGGATCTCTAAAGTTAACTAACTGAAACACTATCAGGGATCTCCAAAGTTAACTAATTGAAACACTAACAGGGATCTACAAATTTAACCAATTGAAACAGTAACAAGAATCTCCAAAGTTAACTAATTGAAACACGAACAGGGATCTCCTAAGTTAACTAATTGAAACACTAACAGGGATCTCCAAAGTTAACTAATTGAAACACTAACAGGGATCTCCATAATTAACTAATTGAAACACTAACAGGGATCTCCAAAGCTTTCGAATTGAAACACTAACATGGATCTCTAAAGTTAACTAACTGAAACAATATCAGGGATCTCCAAAGTTAACTAATTGAAACACTAACAGGGATCTACAAATTTAACCAATTGAAACAGTAACAAGAATCTCCTAAGTTAACTAATTGAAACACTAACAGGAATCTCCATAATTAACTAATTGAAACACTAACAGGGATCTCCATAATTAACTAATTGAAACACTAACAGGGATCTCCAAAGAAAACTAATTGAAACACTAACAGGGATCTCCAAAGTTAACTAATTGAAACACTAACAGGGATCTCCTAAGTTAACTAATTGAAACACGAACAGGGATCTCCATAATTAACTAGTTGAAACACTAACAGGGATCTCCTAAGAAAACTAATTGAAACACTAACAGGGATCTCCATAATTAACTAATTGAAACACTAACAGGGATCTCCAAAGTTAACTAATTGAAACACTAACAGGGATCTCCAAAGTTAACTAATTGAAACACCAACAGGGATCTCCAAAGTCATCGAATTGAAACACTAACAGGGATCTCCATAAATAACTAATTGAAACACTAACAGGGATCTCCAAAGTTATCGAATTGAAACACTAACATGGATCTCTAAAGTTAACTAACTGAAACACTATCAGGGATCTCCAAAGTTAACTAATTGAAACACTAACAGGGATCTACAAATTTAACCAATTGAAACAGTAACAAGAATCTCCAAAGTTAACTAATTGAAACACGAACAGGGATCTCCTAAGTTAACTAATTGAAACACTAACAGGGATCTCCAAAGTTAACTAATTGAAACACTAACAGGGATCTCCATAATTAACTAATTGAAACACTAACAGGGATCTCCAAAGTTTTCGAATTGAAACACTAACATGGATCTCTAAAGTTAACTAACTGAAACAATATCAGGGATCTCCAAAGTTAACTAATTGAAACACTAACAGGGATCTACAAATTTAACCAATTGAAACAGTAACAAGAATCTCCTAAGTTAACTAATTGAAACACTTACAGGAATCTCCATAATTAACTAATTGAAACACTAACAGGGATCTCCATAATTAACTAATTGAAACACTAACAGGGATCTCCAAAGAAAACTAATTGAAACACTAACAGGGATCTCCAAAGTTAACTAATTGAAACACTAACAGGGATCTCCTAAGTTAACGAATTGAAACACGAACAGGGATCTCCATAATTAACTAGTTGAAACACTAACAGGGATCTCCTAAGTTAACTAATTGAAACACTAACAGGGATCTCCATAATTAAGTAATTGAAACACTAACAGGGATCTCCGAAGTTAACTAATTGAAACACTAACAGGAATCTCCATAATTAACTAATTGAAACACTAACAGGGATCTCCATAATTAACTAATTGAAACACTAACAGGGATCTCCAAAGTTAACTATTTGAAACACTAACATGGATCTCCATAATTAACTAACTGAAACACTATCAGGGATCTCCAAAGTTAACTAATTGAAACACTAACAGGGATCTCCAAAGATAACTAATTGAAACACGAACAGGGATCTCCAAAGATAACTAATTGAAACACTAACAGGGACCTCCATAATTAACTAATTGAAACACTAACAGGGATCTCCAAAGTTAACTAATTGAAACACTAACAGGGATCTCCTAAGTTAACTAATTGAAACACGAACAGGGATCTCCATAATTAACTAATTGAAACACTAACAGGGATCTCCTAAGTTAACTAATTGAAACACCAACATGGATCTCCATAATTAACTAATTGAAACACTAACAGGGATCTCCAAAGAAAACTAATTGAAACACTAACATGGATCTCCAAAGTTAACTAATTGAAACACTAACAGGGATCTCCTAAGTGAACTAATTGAAACACTAACAGGGATCTCCATAATTAACTAATTGAAACACTAACAGGGACCTGCATAATTAAGTAATTGAAACACTAACAGGGATCTCCAAAGTTAACTAATTGAAACACTAACAGGGATCTCCTAAGTTAACTAATTAAAACACGAACAGGGATCTCCATAATTAACTAATTGAAACACTAACAGGGATCTCCTAAGTTAACTAATTGAAACACCAACAGGGATCTCCATAATTAACTAATTGAAACACTAACAGGGATCTCCAAAGTTAACTAATTGAAACACCAACAGGGATCTCCATAATTAACTAATTGAAACACTAACAGGGATCTCTAAAGTTAACTAACTGAAACACTATCAGGGATCTCCAAAGTTAACTAATTGAAACACTAACAGGGATCTCCAAAGATAACTAATTGAAACACGAACAGGGATCTCCTAAGTTAACTAATTGAAACACGAACAGGGATCTCCAAAGATAACTAATTGAAACACCAACAGGGATCTCCATAATTAACTAATTGAAACACTAACAGGGATCTCCATAATTAACTAATTGAAACACTAACAGGGATCTCCAAAGTTAACTAATTGAAACACTAACAGGGATCTCCAAAGTTAACTAATTGAAACACCAACAGGGATCTCCAAAGTCATCGAATTGAAGCACTAACAGGGATCTCCATTATTAACTAATTGAAACACTAACAGGGATCTCCAAAGTTATCGAATTGAAACACTAACATGGATCTCTAAAGTTAACTAACTGAAACACTATCAGGGATCTCCAAAGTTACCTAATTGAAACACTAACAGGGATCTACAAATTTAACCAATTGAAACAGTAACAAGAATCTCCAAAGTTAACTAATTGAAACACGAACAGGGATCTCCTAAGTTAACTAATTGAAACACTAACAGGGATCTCCAAAGTTAACTAATTGAAACACTAACAGGGATCTCCATAATTAACTAATTGAAACACTAACAGTGATCTCCAAAGTTTTCGAATTGAAACACTAACATGGATCTCTAAAGTTAACTAACTGAAACAATATCAGGGATCTCCAAAGTTAACTAATTGAAACACTAACAGGGATCTACAAATTTAACCAATTGAAACACTAACAGGAATCTCCATAATTAACTAATTGAAACACTAACAGGGATCTCCATAATTAACTAATTGAAACACTAACAGGGATCTCCAAAGAAAACTAATTGAAACACTAACAGGGATCTCCAAAGTTAACTAATTGAAACACTAACAGGGATCTCCTAAGTGAACTAATTGAAACACTAACAGGGATCTCCATAATTAACTAATTGAAACACTAACAGGGACCTCCATAATTAACTAATTGAAACACTAACAGGGATCTCCAAAGTTAACTAATTGAAACACTAACAGGGATCTCCTAAGTTAACTAATTGAAACACGAACAGGGATCTCCATAATTAACTAATTGAAACACTAACAGGGATCTCCTAAGTTAACTAATTGAAACACTAACAGGGATCTCCATAATTAACTAATTGAAACACTAACAGGGATCTCCGAAGTTAACTAATTGAAACACTAACAGGAATCTCCATAATTAACTAATTGAAACACTAACAGGGATCTCCATAATTAACTAATTGAAACACTAACAGGGATCTCCAAAGTTAACTATTTGAAACACTAACATGGATCTCCATAATTAACTAACTGAAACACTATCAGGGATCTCCAAAGTTAACTAATTGAAACACTAACAGGGATCTCCAAAGATAACTAATTGAAACACGAACAGGGATCTCCAAAGATAACTAATTGAAACACGAACAGGGATCTCCAAAGATAACTAATTGAAACACCAACAGGGATCTCCATAATTAACTAATTGAAACACTAACAGGGATCTCCATAATTAACTAATTGAAACACTAACAGGGATCGCCAAAGTTAACTAATTGAAACACTAACAGGGATCTCCAAAGTTAACTAATTGAAACACCAACAGGGATCTCCAAAGTTATCGAATTGAAACACTAACAGGGATCTCCATAATTAACTAATTGAAACACTAACAGGGATCTCCAAAGCTATCGAATTGAAACACTAACATGGATCTCTAAAGTTAACTAACTGAAACACTATCAGGGATCTCCAAAGTTAACTAATTGAAACACTAACATGGATCTACAAATTTAACCAATTGAAACAGTAACAAGAATCTCCAAAGTTAACTAATTGAAACAAGAACAGGGATCTCCTAAGTTAACTAATTGAAACACTAACAGGGATCTCCAAAGTTAACTAATTGAAACACTAACAGGGATCTCCAAAGTTTTCGAATTGAAACACTAACATGGATCTCTAAAGTTAACTAACTGAAACAATATCAGGGATCTCCAAAGTTAACTAATTGAAACACTAACAGGGATCTACAAATTTAACCAATTGAAACAGTAACAAGAATCTCCAAAGTTAACTAATTGAAACACTAACAGGGATCTCCAAAGTTAACTAATTGAAACACCAACAGGGATCTCCAAAGTTATCGAATTGAAACACTAACAGGGATCTCCATAATTAACTAATTGAAACACTAACAGGGATCTCCAAAGTTATCGAATTGAAACACTAACATGGATCTCTAAAGTTAACTAACTGAAACACTATCAGGGATCTCCAAAGTTAACTAATTGAACCACTAACAGGGATCTACAAATTTAACCAATTGAAACAGTAACAAGAATCTCCAAAGTTAACTAATTGAAACACGAACAGGGATCTCCTAAGTTAACTAATTGAAACACTAACAGGGATCTCCAAAGTTAACTAATTGAAACACTAACAGGGATCTCCATCACTAACTAATTGAAACACTAACAGTGATCTCCAAAGTTTTCGAATTGAAACACTAACATGGATCTCTAAAGTTAACTAACTGAAACAATATCAGGGATCTCCAAAGTTAACTAATTGAAACACTAACAGGGATCTACAAATTTAACCAATTGAAACAGTAACAAGAATCTCCTAAGTGAACTAATTGAAACACTAACAGGAATCTCCATAATTAACTAATTGAAACACTAACAGGGATCTCCATAATTAACTAATTGAAACACTAACAGGGATCTCCAAAGAAAACTATTTGAAACACTAACAGGGATCTCCTAAGTTAACTAATTGAAACACTAACAGGGATCTCCTAAGTGAACTAATTGAAACACTAACAGGGATCTCCATAATTAACTAATTGAAACACTAACAGGGACCTCCATAATTAACTAATTGAAACACTAACAGGGATCTCCAATGTTAACTAATTGAAACACTAACAGGGATCTCCTAAGTTAACTAATTGAAACACGAACAGGGATCTCCATAATTAACTAATTGAAACACTAACAGGGATCTCCTAAGTTAACTAATTGAAACACTAACAGGGATCTCCATAATTAACTAATTGAAACACTAACAGGGATCTCCGAAGTTAACTAATTGAAACACTAACAGGAATCTCCATAATTAACTAATTGAAACACTAACAGGGATCTCCATAATTAACTAATTGAAACAATAACAGGGATCTCCAAAGTTAACTATTTGAAACACTAACATGGATCTCCATAATTAACTAATTGAAACACTAACAAGGATCTCCAAAGTTAACTAATTGAAACACTAACAGGGATCTCCAAAGTTAACTAATTGAAACACTAACAGGAATCTCCAAAGTTAACTAATTGAAACACTAACAGGGATCTCCATAAGTAACTAATTGAAACACTAACAGGGATCTCCAAAGATAACTAATTGAAACACTAACAGGGATCTCCAAAGTTAACTAATTGAAACACTAACAGGAATCTCCATAATTAACTAATTGAAACACTAACAGGAAACTCCATAATTAACTAATTGAAACACTAACAGGGATCTCCAAAGTTAACTAATTGAAACACTAACAGGGATCTCCTAAGTTAACTAATTGAAACACGAACAGGGATCTCCATAATTAACTAATTGAAACACTAACAGGAATCTCCATAATTAACTAATTGAAACACTAACAGGGATCTCCATGATTAACTAATTGAAACACTAACAGGGATCTCCAAAGTTAACTAATTGAAACACTAACAGGGATCTCCTAAGTTAACTAATTGAAACACGGAAAGGGATCTCCATAATTAACTAATTGAAACACTAACAGGGATCTCCTAAGTTAACTAATTGAAACACCAACATGGATCTCCATAATTAACTAATTGAAACACTAACAGGGATCTCCAAAGAAAACTAATTGAAACACTAACAGGGATCTCCAAAGTTAACTAATTGAAACACTAACAGGGATCTCCTAAGTGAACTAATTGAAACACTAACAGGGATCTCCATAATTAACTAATTGAAACACTAACAGGGACCTCCATAATTAACTAATTGAAACACTAACAGGGATCTCCAAAGTTAACTAATTGAAACACTAACAGGGATCTCCTAAGTTAACTAATTAAAACACGAACAGGGATCTCCATAATTAACTAATTGAAACACTAACAGGGATCTCCTAAGTTAACTAATTGAAACACCAACAGGGATCTCCATAATTAACTAATTGAAACACCAACAGGGATCTCCATAATTAACTAATTGAAACACTAACAGTGATCTCCAAAGTCTTCGAATTGAAACACTAACATGGATCTCTAAAGTTAACTAACTGAAACAATATCAGGGATCTCCAAAGTTAACTAATTGAAACACTAACAGGGATCTCTAAAGTTAACTAACTGAAACACTATCAGGGATCTCCAAAGTTAACTAATTGAAACTCTAACAGGGATCTCCAAAGATAACTAATTGAAACACGAACAGGGATCTCCAAATATAACTAATTGAAACACGAACAGGGATCTCCAAAGATAACTAATTGAAACACCAACAGGGATCTCCATAATTAACTAATTGAAACACTAACAGGGATCTCCATAATTAACTAATTGAAACACTAACAGGGATCTCCAAAGTTAACTAATTGAAACACCAACAGGGATCTCCAAAGTCATCGAATTGAAGCACTAACAGGGATCTCCATAATTAACTAATTGAAACACTAACAGGGATCTCCAAAGTTATCGAATTGAAACACTAACATGGATCTCTAAAGTTAACTAACTGAAACACTATCAGGGATCTCCAAAGTTAACTAATTGAAACACTAACAGGGATCTACAAATTTAACCAATTGAAACAGTAACAAGAATCTCCAAAGTTAACTAATTGAAACACGAACAGGGATCTCCTAAGTTAACTAATTGAAACACTAACAGGGATCTCCAAAGTTAACTAATTGAAACACTAACAGGGATCTCCATAATTAACTAATTGAAACACTAACAGTGATCTCCAAAGTTTTCGAATTGAAACACTAACATGGATCTCTAAAGTTAACTAACTGAAACAATATCAGGGATCTCCAAAGTTAACTAATTGAAACACTAACAGGGATCTACAAATTTAACCAATTGAAACAGTAACAAGAATCTCCTAAGTTAACTAATTGAAACACTAACAGGAATCTCCATAATTAACTAATTGAAACACTAACAGGGATCTCCATAATTAACTAATTGAAACACTAACAGGGATCTCCAAAGAAAACTAATTGAAACACTAACAGGGATCTCCAAAGTTAACTAATTGAAACACTAACAGGGATCTCCTAAGTGAACTAATTGAAACACTAACAGGGATCTCCATAATTAACTAATTGAAACACTAACAGGGACCTCCATAATTAACTAATTGAAACACTAACAGGGATCTCCAAAGTTAACTAATTGAAACACTAACAGGGATCTCCTAAGTTAACTAATTGAAACACGAACAGGGATCTCCATAATTAACTAATTGAAACACTAACAGGGATCTCCTAAGTTAACTAATTGAAACACTAACAGGGATCTCCATAATTAACTAATTGAAACACTAACAGGGATCTCCGAAGTTAACTAATTGAAACACTAACAGGAATCTCCATAATTAACTAACTGAAACACTAACAGGGATCTCCATAATTAACTAATTGAAACACTAACAGGGATCTCCAAAGTTAACTATTTGAAACACTAACATGGATCTCCATAATTAACTAACTGAAACACTATCAGGGATCTCCAAAGTTAACTAATTGAAACACTAACAGGGATCTCCAAAGATAACTAATTGAAACACGAACAGGGATCTCTAAAGATAACTAATTGAAACACGAACAGGGATCTCCAAAGATAACTAATTGAAACACCAACAGGGATCTCCATAATTAACTAATTGAAACACTAACAGGGATCTCCATAATTAACTAATTGAAACACTAACAGGGATCGCCAAAGTTAACTAATTGAAACACTAACAGGGATCTCCAAAGTTAACTAATTGAAACACCAACAGGGATCTCCAAAGTTATCGAATTGAAACACTAACAGGGATCTCCATAATTAACTAATTGAAACACTAACAGGGATCTCCAAAGTTATCGAATTGAAACACTAACATGGATCTCTAAAGTTAACTAACTGAAACACTATCAGGGATCTCCAAAGTTAACTAATTGAAACACTAACATGGATCTACAAATTTAACCAATTGAAACAGTAACAAGAATCTCCAAAGTTAACTAATTGAAACAAGAACAGGGATCTCCTAAGTTAACTAATTGAAACACTAACAGGGATCTCCAAAGTTAACTAATTGAAACACTAACAGGGATCTCCAAAGTTTTCGAATTGAAACACTAACATGGATCTCTAAAGTTAACTAACTGAAACAATATCAGCGATCTCCAAAGTTAACTAATTGAAACACTAACAGGGATCTACAAATTTAACCAATTGAAACAGTAACAAGAATCTCCAAAGTTAACTAATTGAAACACTAACAGGGATCTCCAAAGTTAACTAATTGAAACACCAACAGGGATCTCCAAAGTTATCGAATTGAAACACTAACAGGGATCTCCATAATTAACTAATTGAAACACTAACAGGGATCTCCAAAGTTATCGAATTGAAACACTAACATGGATCTCTAAAGTTAACTAACTGAAACACTATCAGGGATCTCCAAAGTTAACTAATTGAACCACTAACAGGGATCTACAAATTTAACCAATTGAAACAGTAACAAGAATCTCCAAAGTTAACTAATTGAAACACGAACAGGGATCTCCTAAGTTAACTAATTGAAACACTAACAGGGATCTCCAAAGTTAACTAATTGAAACACTAACAGGGATCTCCATAACTAACTAATTGAAACACTAACAGGGATCTCCAAAGTTTTCGAATTGAAACACTAACATGGATCTCTAAAGTTAACTAAATGAAACAATATAAGGGATCTCCAAAGTTAACTAATTGAAACACTAACCGGGATCTACAAATTTAACCAATTGAAACAGTAACAAGAATCTCCTAAGTTAACTAATTGAAACACTAACAGGAATCTCCATAATTAACTAATTGAAACACTAACAGGGATCTCCATAATTAACTAATTGAAACACTAACAGGGATCTCCAAAGAAAACTATTTGAAACACTAACAGGGATCTCCTAAGTTAACTAATTGAAACACTAACAGGGATCTCCTAAGTGAACTAATTGAAACACTAAAAGGGATCTCCATAATTAACTAATTGAAACACTAACAGGGACCTCCATAATTAACTAATTGAAACACTAACAGGGATCTCCAATGTTAACTAATTGAAACACTAACAGGGATCTCCTAAGTTAACTAATTGAAACACGAACAGGGATCTACAAATTTAACCAATTGAAACAGTAACAAGAATCTCCTAAGTTAACTAATTGAAACACTAACAGGAATCTCCATAATTAACTAATTGAAACACTAACAGGGATCTCCATAATTAACTAATTGAAACACTAACAGGGATCTCCAAAGAAAACTAATTGAAACACTAACAGGGATCTCCAAAGTTAACTAATTGAAACACTAACAGGGATCTCCTAAGTGAACTAATTGAAACACTAACAGGGATCTCCATAATTAACTAATTGAAACACTAACAGGGACCTCCATAATTAACTAATTGAAACACTAACAGGGATCTCCAAAGTTAACTAATTGAAACACTAACAGGGATCTCCTAAGTTAACTAATTGAAACACGAACAGGGATCTCCATAATTAACTAATTGAAACACTAACAGGGATCTCCTAAGTTAACTAATTGAAACACTAACAGGGATCTCCATAATTAACTAATTGAAACACTAACAGGGATCTCCGAAGTTAACTAATTGAAACACTAACAGGAATCTCCATAATTAACTAACTGAAACACTAACAGGGATCTCCATAATTAACTAATTGAAACACTAACAGGGATCTCCAAAGTTAACTATTTGAAACACTAACATGGATCTCCATAATTAACTAACTGAAACACTATCAGGGATCTCCAAAGTTAACTAATTGAAACACTAACAGGGATCTCCAAAGATAACTAATTGAAACACGAACAGGGATCTCTAAAGATAACTAATTGAAACACGAACAGGGATCTCCAAAGATAACTAATTGAAACACCAACAGGGATCTCCATAATTAACTAATTGAAACACTAACAGGGATCTCCATAATTAACTAATTGAAACACTAACAGGGATCGCCAAAGTTAACTAATTGAAACACTAACAGGGATCTCCAAAGTTAACTAATTGAAACACCAACAGGGATCTCCAAAGTTATCGAATTGAAACACTAACAGGGATCTCCATAATTAACTAATTGAAACACTAACAGGGATCTCCAAAGTTATCGAATTGAAACACTAACATGGATCTCTAAAGTTAACTAACTGAAACACTATCAGGGATCTCCAAAGTTAACTAATTGAAACACTAACATGGATCTACAAATTTAACCAATTGAAACAGTAACAAGAATCTCCAAAGTTAACTAATTGAAACAAGAACAGGGATCTCCTAAGTTAACTAATTGAAACACTAACAGGGATCTCCAAAGTTAACTAATTGAAACACTAACAGGGATCTCCAAAGTTTTCGAATTGAAACACTAACATGGATCTCTAAAGTTAACTAACTGAAACAATATCAGCGATCTCCAAAGTTAACTAATTGAAACACTAACAGGGATCTACAAATTTAACCAATTGAAACAGTAACAAGAATCTCCAAAGTTAACTAATTGAAACACTAACAGGGATCTCCAAAGTTAACTAATTGAAACACCAACAGGGATCTCCAAAGTTATCGAATTGAAACACTAACAGGGATCTCCATAATTAACTAATTGAAACACTAACAGGGATCTCCAAAGTTATCGAATTGAAACACTAACATGGATCTCTAAAGTTAACTAACTGAAACACTATCAGGGATCTCCAAAGTTAACTAATTGAACCACTAACAGGGATCTACAAATTTAACCAATTGAAACAGTAACAAGAATCTCCAAAGTTAACTAATTGAAACACGAACAGGGATCTCCTAAGTTAACTAATTGAAACACTAACAGGGATCTCCAAAGTTAACTAATTGAAACACTAACAGGGATCTCCATAACTAACTAATTGAAACACTAACAGGGATCTCCAAAGTTTTCGAATTGAAACACTAACATGGATCTCTAAAGTTAACTAAATGAAACAATATAAGGGATCTCCAAAGTTAACTAATTGAAACACTAACCGGGATCTACAAATTTAACCAATTGAAACAGTAACAAGAATCTCCTAAGTTAACTAATTGAAACACTAACAGGAATCTCCATAATTAACTAATTGAAACACTAACAGGGATCTCCATAATTAACTAATTGAAACACTAACAGGGATCTCCAAAGAAAACTATTTGAAACACTAACAGGGATCTCCTAAGTTAACTAATTGAAACACTAACAGGGATCTCCTAAGTGAACTAATTGAAACACTAAAAGGGATCTCCATAATTAACTAATTGAAACACTAACAGGGACCTCCATAATTAACTAATTGAAACACTAACAGGGATCTCCAATGTTAACTAATTGAAACACTAACAGGGATCTCCTAAGTTAACTAATTGAAACACGAACAGGGATCTCCATAATTAACTAATTGAAACACTAACAGGGATCTCCTAAGTTAACTAATTGAAACACTAACAGGGATCTCCATAATTAACTAATTGAAACACTAACAGGGATCTCCGAAGTTAACTAATTGAAACACTAACAGGAATCTCCATAATTAACTAATTGAAACACTAACAGGGATCTACATAATTAACTAATTGAAACACTAACAGGGATCTCCAAAGTTAACTATTTGAAACACTAACATGGATCTCCATAATTAACTAATTGAAACACTAACAAGGATCTCCAAAGTTAACTAATTGAAACACTAACAGGAATCTCCAAAGTTAACTAATTGAAACACTAACAGGGATCTCCATAAGTAACTAATTGAAACACTAACAGGGATCTCCAAAGTTAACTAATTGAAACACTAACAGGGATCTCCATAATTAACTAATTGAAACACTAACAGGGATCTCCAAAGTCAGCTAATTGAAACACTAACAGGAATCTCCAAAGTTAACTAATTGAAACACTAACAGGAATCTCCAAAGTCAACTAATTGAAACACTAACAGGAATCACCACAGTTAACTCATTGAAACATTAACAGGAATCTCCAAAGTCAACGAATTGAAACACTAACAGGAATCTCCAAAGATAACGAATTGAAACACTAACAGGAATCTCCAAAGATAACAATTGAAGCACTAACAGGGAGCTCCAAAGATAACTAATTGAAACACTAACAGGGATCTCGAAAGTTAACTAATTGAAACACTAACAGGGATCTCCAAAGATAACTAATTGAAACACTAACAGGAATCTCCATAATTAACTAATTGAAACACTAACAGGGATCTCCAAACAAAAAATAATTGAAACACTAACAGGGATCTCCTAAGTTAACTAATTGAAACACTAACAGGGATCTCGAAAGTTAACTAATTGAAACACTAACAGGGATCTCGAAAGTTAACTAATTGAAACACTAACAGGGATCTCCATAATTAACTAATTGAAACACTAACAGGGATCTCCAAAGTCAGCTAATTGAAACACTAACAGGGATCTCCATAATTAACTAATTGAAACACAAACAGGAATCTCCAAAGTTAACTAATTGAAACACTAACAGGGATCTCCATAATTAACTAATTGAAACACTAACAGGAATCTCCATAATTAACTAATTGAAACACTAACAGGGATCTCCAAAGTTAACTAATTGAAACACTAACAGGGATCTCCATAACTAACTAATTGAAACACTAACAGGGATCTCCATAGTTAACTAATTGAAGCACTAACAGGGATCTCCTAAGTTAACTAATTGAAACACTAACAGGGATCTCCATAATTAACTAATTGAAACACTAACAGGGATCTCCTAAGTTAACTAATTGAAACACGAACAGGGATCTCCATAATTAACTAATTGAAACACTAACAGGAATCTCCATAATTAACTAATTGAAACACTAACAGGAATCTCCATAATTAACTAATTGAAACACTAACAGGGATCTCCATAATTAACTAATTGAAACACTAACAGGGATCTCCATAATTAACTAATTGAAACACTAACAGGGATCTCCATAATTAACTAATTGAAACACTAACAGGAATCTCCATAATTAACTAATTGAAACACTAACAGGAATCTCCATAATTAACTAATTGAAACACTAACAGTGATCTCCATAATTAACTAATTGAAACACTAACAGGGATCTCCAAAGTTAACTAATTGAAACACTAACAGGGATCTCCTAAGTTAACTAATTGAAACACGAACAGGGATCTCCATAATTAACTAATTGAAACACTAACAGGAATCTCCATAATTAACTAATTGAAACACTAACAGGGATCTCCATAATTAACTAATTGAAACACTAACAGGGATCTCCATAATTAACTAATTGAAACACTAACAGGGATCTCCAAAGTTAACTAATTGAAACACTAACAGGGATCTCCAAAGTTAACTAATTGAAACACCAACAGGGATCTCCAAAGTCATCGAATTGAAGCACTAACAGGGATCTCCATAATTAACTAATTGAAACACTAACAGGGATCTCCAAAGTTATCGAATTGAAACACTAACATGGATCTCTAAAGTTAACTAACTGAAACACTATCAGGGATCTCCAAAGTTAACTAATTGAAACACTAACAGGGATCTACAAATTTAACCAATTGAAACAGTAACAAGAATCTCCAAAGTTAACTAATTGAAACACGAACAGGGATCTCCTAAGTTAACTAATTGAAACACTAACAGGGATCTCCAAAGTTAACTAATTGAAACACTAACAGGGATCTCCATAATTAACTAATTGAAACACTAACAGTGATCTCCAAAGTTTTCGAATTGAAACACTAACATGGATCTCTAAAGTTAACTAACTGAAACAATATCAGGGATCTCCAAAGTTAACTAATTGAAACACTAACAGGGATCTACAAATTTAACCAATTGAAACAGTAACAAGAATCTCCTAAGTTAACTAATTGAAACACTAACAGGAACCTCCATAATTAACTAATTGAAACACTAACAGGGATCTCCATAATTAACTAATTGAAACACTAACAGGGATCTCCAAAGAAAACTAATTGAAACACTAACAGGGATCTCCAAAGTTAACTAATTGAAACACTAACAGGGATCTCCTAAGTGAACTAATTGAAACACTAACAGGGATCTCCATAATTAACTAATTGAAACACTAACAGGGACCTCCATAATTAACTAATTGAAACACTAACAGGGATCTCCAAAGTTAACTAATTGAAACACTAACAGGGATCTCCTAAGTTAACTAATTGAAACACGAACAGGGATCTCCATAATTAACTAATTGAAACACTAACAGGGATCTCCTAAGTTAACTAATTGAAACACTAACAGGGATCTCCATAATTAACTAATTGAAACACTAACAGGGATCTCCGAAGTTAACTATTTGAAACACTAACAGGAATCTCCATAATTAACTAATTGAAACACTAACAGGGATCTCCATAATTAACTAATTGAAACACTAACAGGGATCTCCAAAGTTAACTATTTGAAACACTAACATGGATCTCCATAATTAACTAACTGAAACACTATCAGGGATCTCCAAAGTTAACTAATTGAAACACTAACAGGGATCTCCAAAGATAACTAATTGAAACACGAACAGGGATCTCCAAAGATAACTAATTGAAACACGAACAGGGATCTCCAAAGATAACTAATTGAAACACCAACAGGGATCTCCATAATTAACTAATTGAAACACTAACAGGGATCTCCATAATTAACTAATTGAAACACTAACAGGGATCGCCAAAGTTAACTAATTGAAACACTAACAGGGATCTCCAAAGTTAACTAATTGAAACACCAACAGGGATCTCCAAAGTTATCGAATTGAAACACTAACAGGGATCTCCATAATTAACTAATTGAAACACTAACAGGGATCTCCAAAGTTATCGAATTGAAACACTAACATGGATCTCTAAAGTTAACTAACTGAAACACTATCAGGGATCTCCAAAGTTAACTAATTGAAACACTAACATGGATCTACAAATTTAACCAATTGAAACAGTAACAAGAATCTCCAAAGTTAACTAATTGAAACAAGAACAGGGATCTTCTAAGTTAACTAATTGAAACACTAACAGGGATCTCCAAAGTTAACTAATTGAAACACTAACAGGGATCTCCAAAGTTTTCGAATTGAAACACTAACATGGATCTCTAAAGTTAACTAACTGAAACAATATCAGGGATCTCCAAAGTTAACTAATTGAAACACTAACAGGGATCTACAAATTTAACCAATTGAAACAGTAACAAGAATCTCCAAAGTTAACTAATTGAAACACTAACAGGGATCTCCAAAGTTAACTAATTGAAACACCAACAGGGATCTCCAAAGTTATCGAATTGAAACACTAACAGGGATCTCCATAATTAACTAATTGAAACACTAACAGGGATCTCCAAAGTTATCGAATTGAAACACTAACATGGATCTCTAAAGTTAACTAACTGAAACACTATCAGGGATCTCCAAAGTTAACTAATTGAACCACTAACAGGGATCTACAAATTTAACCAATTGAAACAGTAACAAGAATCTCCAAAGTTAACTAATTGAAACACGAACAGGGATCTCCTAAGTTAACTAATTGAAACACTAACAGGGATCTCCAAAGTTAACTAATTGAAACACTAACAGGGATCTCCATAACTAACTAATTGAAACACTAACAGGGATCTCCAAAGTTTTCGAATTGAAACACTAACATGGATCTCTAAAGTTAACTAACTGAAACAATATCAGGGATCTCCAAAGTTAACTAATTGAAACACTAACAGGGATCTACAAATTTAACCAATTGAAACAGTAACAAGAATCTCCTAAGTTAACTAATTGAAACACTAACAGGAATCTCCATAATTAACTAATTGAAACACTAACAGGGATCTCCATAATTAACTCATTGAAACACTAACAGGGATCTCCAAAGAAAACTATTTGAAACATTAACAGGGATCTCCTAAGTTAACTAATTGAAACACTAACAGGGATCTCCTAAGTGAACTAATTGAAACACTAACAGGGATCTCCATAATTAACTAATTGAAACACTAACAGGGACCTCCATAATTAACTAATTGAAACACTAACAGGGATCTCCAATGTTAACTAATTGAAACACTAACAGGGATCTCCTAAGTTAACTAATTGAAACACGAACAGGGATCTCCATAATTAACTAATTGAAACACTAACAGGGATCTCCTAAGTTAACTAATTGAAACACTAACAGGGATCTCCATAATTAACTAATTGAAACACTAACAGGGATCTCCGAAGTTAACTAATTGAAACACTAACAGGAATCTCCATAATTAACTAATTGAAACACTAACAGGGATCTCCATAATTAACTAATTGAAACACTAACAGGGATCTCCAAAGTTAACTATTTGAAACACTAACATGGATCTCCATAATTAACTAATTGAAACACTAACAAGGATCTCCAAAGTTAACTAATTGAAACACTAACAGGGATCTCCAAAGTTAACTAATTGAAACACTAACAGGAATCTCCAAAGTTAACTAATTGAAACACTAACAGGGATCTCCATAAGTAACTAATTGAAACACTAACAGGGATCTCCAAAGTTAACTAATTGAAACACTAACAGGGATCTCCATAATTAACTAATTGAAACACTAACAGGGATCTCCAAAGTCAGCTAATTGAAACACTAACAGGAATCTCCAAAGTTAACTAATTGAAACACTAACAGGAATCTCCAAAGTCAACTAATTGAAACACTAACAGGAATCACCAAAGTTAACTCATTGAAACATTAACAGGAATCTCCAAAGTCAACGAATTGAAACACTAACAGGAATCTCCAAAGATAACGAATTGAAACACTAACAGGAATCTCCAAAGATAACAATTGAAGCACTAACAGGGAGCTCCAAAGATAACTAATTGAAACACTAACAGGGATCTCGAAAGTTAACTAATTGAAACACTAACAGGGATCTCCAAAGATAACTAATTGAAACACTAACAGGAATCTCCATAATTAACTAATTGAAACACTAACAGGGATCTCCAAACAAAAAATAATTGAAACACTAACAGGGATCTCCTAAGTTAACTAATTGAAACACTAACAGGGATCTCGAAAGTTAACTAATTGAAACACTAACAGGGATCTCGAAAGTTAACTAATTGAAACACTAACAGGGATCTCCATAATTAACTAATTGAAACACTAACAGGAATCTCCAAAGTCAGCTAATTGAAACACTAACAGGGATCTCCATAATTAACTAATTGAAACACAAACAGGAATCTCCAAAGTTAACTAATTGAAACACTAACAGGGATCTCCATAATTAACTAATTGAAACACTAACAGGAATCTCCATAATTAACTAATTGAAACACTAACAGGGATCTCCAAAGTTAACTAATTGAAACACTAACAGGGATCTCCATAACTAACTAATTGAAACACTAACAGGGATCTCCATAATTAACTAATTGAAGCACTAACAGGGATCTCCTAAGTTAACTAATTGAAACACTAACAGGGATCTCCATAATTAACCAATTGAAACACTAACAGGGATCTCCTAAGTTAACTAATTGAAACACGAACAGGGATCTCCATAATTAACTAATTGAAACACTAACAGGAATCTCCATAATTAACTAATTGAAACACTAACAGGAATCTCCATAATTAACTAATTGAAACACTAACAGGGATCTCCATAATTAACTAATTGAAACACTAACAGGGATCTCCAAAGTTAACTAATTGAAACACTAACAGGGATGTCCATAATTAACTAATTGAAACACTAACAGGGATCTCCATAATTAACTAATTGAAACACTAACAGGAATCTCCATAATTAACTAATTGAAACACTAACAGGAATCTCCATAATTAACTAATTGAAACACTAACAGTGATCTCCATAATTAACTAATTGAAACACTAACAGGGAACTCCAAAGTTAACTAATTGAAACACTAACAGGGATCTCCTAAGTTAACTAATTGAAACACGAACAGGGATCTCCATAATTAACTAATTGAAACACTAACAGGAATCTCCATAATTAACTAATTGAAACACTAACAGGGATCTCCATAATTAACTAATTGAAACACTAACAGAGATCTCCAAAGTTAACTAATTGAAACACTAACAGGAATCTCCAAAGTTAACTAATTGAAACACTAACAGGAATCTCCATAATTAACTAATTGAAACACTAACAGGGATCTCCATAATTAACTAATTGAAACACTAACAGGGATCTACAAAGATAACTAATTGAAACACTAACAGGGATCTCCAAAGTTAACTAATTGAAACACTAACAGGAATCTCCATAATTAACTAATTGAAACACTAACAGGGATCTCCATAATTAACTAATTGAAACACTAACAGGGATCTCCAAAGATAACTAATTGAAACACTAACAGGGATCTCCAAAGTTAACTAATTGAAACACTAACAGGAATCTCCATAATTAACTAATTGAAACACTAACAGGAATCTCCATAATTAACTAATTGAAACACTAACAGGAATCTCCATAATTAACTAATTGAAACACTAACAGGGATCTCCAAAGTTAACTAATTGAAACACTAACAGGGATCTCCTAAGCTAACTAATTGAAACACGAACAGGGATCTCCATCATTAACTAATTGAAACACTAACAGGAATCTCCATAATTAACTAATTGAAACACTAACAGGGATCTCCATAATTAACTAATTGAAACACTAACAGGGATCTCCAAAGTTAACTAATTGAAACACTAACAGGAATCTCCATAATTAACTCATTGAAACACTAACAGGGATCTCCAAAGAAAACTAATTGAAACACTAACAGGAATCTCCAAAGATAACTAATTGAAACACTAACAGGAATCTCCATAATTAACTAATTGAAACACTAACAGGGATCTCCATAATTAACTAATTGAAACACTAACAGGGATCTCCATAATTAACTAATTGATACACTAACAGGAATCTCCATAATTAACTAATTGAAACACTAACAGGGATCTCCATAATTAACTAATTGAAACACTAACAGGGATCTCCATAATTAACTAATGGAAACACTAACAGGGATCTCCAATGATAACTAATTGAAACTCTAACAGGAATCTCCATAATTAACTAATTGAAACACTAACAGGGATCTCCATAATTAACTAATTGAAACACTAACAGGGATCTCCAAAGAAAACTAATTGGAACACTAACAGGATCTCCTAAGTTAACTAATTGAAACACTAACAGGGATCTCCTAAGTTAACTAATTGAAACACTAACAGGGATCTCCATAATTAACTAATTGAAACAATAACAGGGATCTCCATAATTAACTAATTGAAACACTAACAGGGATCACCAAAGTTAACTAATTGAAACACTAACAGGGATCTCCTAAGTTAACTAATTGAAACACGAACAGGGATCTCCATAATTAACTAATTGAAACACTAACAGGGATCTCCTAAGTTAACTAATTGAAACACTAACAGGGATCTCCATAATTAACTAATTGAAACACTAACAGGGATCTCCGAAGTTAACTAATTGAAACACTAACAGGAATCTCCATAATTAACTAATTGAAACACTAACAGGGATCTCCATAATTAACTAATTGAAACACTAACAGGGATCTCCAAAGTTAACTATTTGAAACACTAACATGGATCTCCATAATTAACTAATTGAAACACTAACAGGGATCTCCAAAGTTAACTAATTGAAACACTAACAGGGATCTCCAAAGTTAACTAATTGAAACACTAACAGGAATCTCCAAAGTTAACTAATTGAAACACTAACAGGGATCTCCATAATTAACTAATTGAAACACTAACAGGGATCTCCAAAGTTAACTAATTGAAACACTAACAGGGATCTCCATAATTAACTAATTGAAACACTAACAGGGATCTCCAAAGTCAGCTAATTGAAACACTAACAGGAATCTCCAAAGTCAACGAATTGAAACACTAACAGGAATCTCCAAAGATAACGAATTGAAACACTAACAGGAATCTCCAAAGATAACAATTGAAGCTCTAACAGGGAGCTCCAAAGATAACTAATTGAAACACTAACAGGGATCTCCATAATTAACTAATTGAAACACTAACAGGGATCTCCGAAGTTAACTAATTGAAACACTAACAGGAATCTCCATAATTAACTAATTGAAACACTAACAGGGATCTCCGAAGTTAACTAATTGAAACACTAACAGGAATCTCCAAAGTTAACTAATTGAAACACTAACAGGGATCTACAAATTTAACCAATTGAAACAGTAACAAGAATCTCCTAAGTTAACTAATTGAAACACTAACAGGAATCTCCATAATTAACTAATTGAAACACTAACAGGGATCTCCATAATTAACTCATTGAAACACTAACAGGGATCTCCAATGTTAACTAATTGAAACACTAACAGGGATCTCCTAAGTTAACTAATTGAAACACGAACAGGGATCTCCATAATTAACTAATTGAAACACTAACAGGGATCTCCTAAGTTAACTAATTGAAACACTAACAGGGATCTCCATAATTAACTAATTGAAACACTAACAGGGATCTCCGAAGTTAACTAATTGAAACACTAACAGGAATCTCCATAATTAACTAATTGAAACACTAACAGGGATCTCCATAATTAACTAATTGAAACACTAACAGGGATCTCCAAAGTTAACTATTTGAAACACTAACATGGATCTCCATAATTAACTAATTGAAACACTAACAAGGATCTCCAAAGTTAACTAATTGAAACACTAACAGGGATCTCCAAAGTTAACTAATTGAAACACTAACAGGAATCTCCAAAGTTAACTAATTGAAACACTAACAGGGATCTCCATAAGTAACTAATTGAAACACTAACAGGGATCTCCAAAGTTAACTAATTGAAACACTAACAGGGATCTCCATAATTAACTAATTGAAACACTAACAGGGATCTCCAAAGTCAGCTAATTGAAACACTAACAGGAATCTCCAAAGTTAACTAATTGAAACACTAACAGGAATCTCCAAAGTCAACTAATTGAAACACTAACAGGAATCACCAAAGTTAACTCATTGAAACATTAACAGGAATCTCCAAAGTCAACGAATTGAAACACTAACAGGAATCTCCAAAGATAACGAATTGAAACACTAACAGGAATCTCCAAAGATAACAATTGAAGCACTAACAGGGAGCTCCAAAGATAACTAATTGAAACACTAACAGGGATCTCGAAAGTTAACTAATTGAAACACTAACAGGGATCTCCAAAGATAACTAATTGAAACACTAACAGGAATCTCCATAATTAACTAATTGAAACACTAACAGGGATCTCCAAACAAAAAATAATTGAAACACTAACAGGGATCTCCTAAGTTAACTAATTGAAACACTAACAGGGATCTCGAAAGTTAACTAATTGAAACACTAACAGGGATCTCGAAAGTTAACTAATTGAAACACTAACAGGGATCTCCATAATTAACTAATTGAAACACTAACAGGAATCTCCAAAGTCAGCTAATTGAAACACTAACAGGGATCTCCATAATTAACTAATTGAAACACAAACAGGAATCTCCAAAGTTAACTAATTGAAACACTAACAGGGATCTCCATAATTAACTAATTGAAACACTAACAGGAATCTCCATAATTAACTAATTGAAACACTAACAGGGATCTCCAAAGTTAACTAATTGAAACACTAACAGGGATCTCCATAACTAACTAATTGAAACACTAACAGGGATCTCCATAATTAACTAATTGAAGCACTAACAGGGATCTCCTAAGTTAACTAATTGAAACACTAACAGGGATCTCCATAATTAACCAATTGAAACACTAACAGGGATCTCCTAAGTTAACTAATTGAAACACGAACAGGGATCTCCATAATTAACTAATTGAAACACTAACAGGAATCTCCATAATTAACTAATTGAAACACTAACAGGAATCTCCATAATTAACTAATTGAAACACTAACAGGGATCTCCATAATTAACTAATTGAAACACTAACAGGGATCTCCAAAGTTAACTAATTGAAACACTAACAGGGATGTCCATAATTAACTAATTGAAACACTAACAGGGATCTCCATAATTAACTAATTGAAACACTAACAGGAATCTCCATAATTAACTAATTGAAACACTAACAGGAATCTCCATAATTAACTAATTGAAACACTAACAGTGATCTCCATAATTAACTAATTGAAACACTAACAGGGATCTCCAAAGTTAACTAATTGAAACACTAACAGGGATCTCCTAAGTTAACTAATTGAAACACGAACAGGGATCTCCATAATTAACTAATTGAAACACTAACAGGAATCTCCATAATTAACTAATTGAAACACTAACAGGGATCTCCATAATTAACTAATTGAAACACTAACAGGGATCTCCAAAGTTAACTAATTGAAACACTAACAGGAATCTCCAAAGTTAACTAATTGAAACACTAACAGGAATCTCCATAATTAACTAATTGAAACACTAACAGGGATCTCCATAATTAACTAATTGAAACACTAACAGGGATCTACAAAGATAACTAATTGAAACACTAACAGGGATCTCCAAAGTTAACTAATTGAAACACTAACAGGAATCTCCATAATTAACTAATTGAAACACTAACAGGGATCTCCATAATTAACTAATTGAAACACTAACAGGGATCTCCAAAGATAACTAATTGAAACACTAACAGGGATCTCCAAAGTTAACTAATTGAAACACTAACAGGAATCTCCATAATTAACTAATTGAAACACTAACAGGAATCTCCATAATTAACTAATTGAAACACTAACAGGAATCTCCATAATTAACTAATTGAAACACTAACAGGGATCTCCAAAGTTAACTAATTGAAACACTAACAGGGATCTCCTAAGCTAACTAATTGAAACACGAACAGGGATCTCCATCATTAACTAATTGAAACACTAACAGGAATCTCCATAATTAACTAATTGAAACACTAACAGGGATCTCCATAATTAACTAATTGAAACACTAACAGGGATCTCCAAAGTTAACTAATTGAAACACTAACAGGAATCTCCATAATTAACTCATTGAAACACTAACAGGGATCTCCAAAGAAAACTAATTGAAACACTAACAGGAATCTCCAAAGATAACTAATTGAAACACTAACAGGAATCTCCATAATTAACTAATTGAAACACTAACAGGGATCTCCATAATTAACTAATTGAAACACTAACAGGGATCTCCATAATTAACTAATTGAAACACTAACAGGAATCTCCATAATTAACTAATTGAAACACTAACAGGGATCTCCATAATTAACTAATTGAAACACTAACAGGGATCTCCATAATTAACTAATGGAAACACTAACAGGGATCTCCAATGATAACTAATTGAAACTCTAACAGGAATCTCCATAATTAACTAATTGAAACACTAACAGGGATCTCCATAATTAACTAATTGAAACACTAACAGGGATCTCCAAAGAAAACTAATTGAAACACTAACAGGATCTCCTAAGTTAACTAATTGAAACACTAACAGGGATCTCCTAAGTTAACTAATTGAAACACTAACAGGGATCTCCATAATTAACTAATTGAAACAATAACAGGGATCTCCATAATTAACTAATTGAAACACTAACAGGGATCACCAAAGTTAACTAATTGAAACACTAACAGGGATCTCCTAAGTTAACTAATTGAAACACGAACAGGGATCTCCATAATTAACTAATTGAAACACTAACAGGGATCTCCTAAGTTAACTAATTGAAACACTAACAGGGATCTCCATAATTAACTAATTGAAACACTAACAGGGATCTCCGAAGTTAACTAATTGAAACACTAACAGGAATCTCCATAATTAACTAATTGAAACACTAACAGGGATCTCCATAATTAACTAATTGAAACACTAACAGGGATCTCCAAAGTTAACTATTTGAAACACTAACATGGATCTCCATAATTAACTAATTGAAACACTAACAGGGATCTCCAAAGTTAACTAATTGAAACACTAACAGGGATCTCCAAAGTTAACTAATTGAAACACTAACAGGAATCTCCAAAGTTAACTAATTGAAACACTAACAGGGATCTCCATAATTAACTAATTGAAACACTAACAGGGATCTCCAAAGTTAACTAATTGAAACACTAACAGGGATCTCCATAATTAACTAATTGAAACACTAACAGGGATCTCCAAAGTCAGCTAATTGAAACACTAACAGGAATCTCCAAAGTCAACGAATTGAAACACTAACAGGAATCTCCAAAGATAACGAATTGAAACACTAACAGGAATCTCCAAAGATAACAATTGAAGCTCTAACAGGGAGCTCCAAAGATAACTAATTGAAACACTAACAGGGATCTCCATAATTAACTAATTGAAACACTAACAGGGATCTCCGAAGTTAACTAATTGAAACACTAACAGGAATCTCCATAATTAACTAATTGAAACACTAACAGGGATCTCCAAAGTTATCTATTTGAAACACTAACATGGATCTCCATAATTAACTAATTGAAACACTAACAGGGATCTCCAAAGTTAACTAATTGAAACACTAACAGGGATCTCCAAAGTTAACTAATTGAAACACTAACAGGAATCTCCAAAGTTAACTAATTGAAACACTAACAGGGATCTCCATAATTAACTAATTGAAACACTAACAGGGATCTCCAAAGTTAACTAATTGAAACACTAACAGGGATCTCCATAATTAACTAATTGAAACACTAACAGGGATCTCCAAAGTCAGCTAATTGAAACACTAACAGGAATCTCCAAAGTCAACGAATTGAAACACTAACAGGAATCTCCAAAGATAACGAATTGAAACACTAACAGGAATCTCCAAAGATAACAATTGAAGCACTAACAGGGAGCTCCAAAGATAACTAATTGAAACACTAACAGGGATCTTCATAATTAACTAATTGAAACACTAACAGGGATCTCCGAAGTTAACTAATTGAAACACTAACAGGGATCTCCATAATTAACTAATTGAAACACTAACAGGGATCTCCAAAGTCAGCTAATTGAAACACTAAAAGGAATCTCCAAAGTTAACTAATTGAAACACTAACAGGAATCTCCAAAGTCAACTAATTGAAACACTAACAGGAATCACCAAAGTTATCTCATTGAAACATTAACAGGAATCTCCAAAGTCAACGAATTGAAACACTAACAGGAATCTCCAAAGATAACGAATTGAAACACTAACAGGAATCTCCAAAGATAACAATTGAAGCACTAGCAGGGAGCTCCAAAGATAACTAATTGAAACACTAACAGGGATCTCGAAAGTTAACTAATTGAAACACTAACAGGGATCTCCAAAGATAACTAATTGAAACACTAACAGGAATCTCCATAATTAACTAATTGAAACACTAACAGGGATCTCCAAAGAAAACTAATTGAAACACTAACAGGGATCTCCTAAGTTAACTAATTGAAACACTAACAGGGATCTCGAAAATTAACTAATTGAAACACTAACAGGGATCTCGAAAGTTAACTAATTGAAACACTAACAGGGATCTCCAAAGTCAGCTAATTGAAACACTAACAGGGATCTCCATAATTAACTAATTGAAACACTAACAGGAATCTCCAAAGTTAACTAATTGAAACACTAACAGGGATCTCCATAATTAACTAATTGAAACACTAACAGGAATCTCCATAATTAACTAATTGAAACACTAACAGGGATCTCCAAAGTTAACTAATTGAAACACTAACAGGGATCTCCATAATTAACTAATTGAAACACTAACAGGGATCTCCTAAGTTAACTAATTGAAACACTAACAGGGATCTCCATAATTAACTAATTGAAACATTAACAGGGATCTCCTAAGTTAACTAATTGAAACACTAACAGGAATCTCCATAATTAACAAATTGAAACACTGACAGGAATCTCCATAATTAACTAATTGAAACACTAACAGGGATCTCCATAATTAACTAATTGAAACACTAACAGGGATCTCCATAATTAACTAATTGAAACACTAACAGGAATCTCCATAATTAACTAATTGAAACACTAACAGGAATCTCCATAATTAACTAATTGAAACACTAACAGTGATCTCCATAATTAACTAATTGAAACACTAACAGGGATCTCCAAAGTTAACTAATTGAAACACTAACAGGGATCTCCAAAGTTAACTAATTGAAACACTAACAGGAATCTCCAAAGTTAACTAATTGAAACACTAACAGGGATCTCCATAATTAACTAATTGAAACACTAACAGGGATCTCCAAAGTTAACTAATTGAAACACTAACAGGGATCTCCATAATTAACTAATTGAAACACTAACAGGGATCTCCAAAGTCAGCTAATTGAAACACTAACAGGAATCTCCAAAGTCAACGAATTGAAACACTAACAGGAATCTCCAAAGATAACGAATTGAAACACTAACAGGAATCTCCAAAGATAACAATTGAAGCTCTAACAGGGAGCTCCAAAGATAACTAATTGAAACACTAACAGGGATCTCCATAATTAACTAATTGAAACACTAACAGGGATCTCCGAAGTTAACTAATTGAAACACTAACAGGAATCTCCATAATTAACTAATTGAAACACTAACAGGGATCTCCAAAGTTATCTATTTGAAACACTAACATGGATCTCCATAATTAACTAATTGAAACACTAACAGGGATCTCCAAAGTTAACTAATTGAAACACTAACAGGGATCTCCAAAGTTAACTAATTGAAACACGAACAGGAATCTCCAAAGTTAACTAATTGAAACACTAACAGGGATCTCCATAATTAACTAATTGAAACACTAACAGGGATCTCCAAAGTTAACTAATTGAAACACTAACAGGGATCTCCATAATTAACTAATTGAAACACTAACAGGGATCTCCAAAGTCAGCTAATTGAAACACTAACAGGAATCTCCAAAGTCAACGAATTGAAACACTAACAGGAATCTCCAAAGATAACGAATTGAAACACTAACAGGAATCTCCAAAGATAACAATTGAAGCACTAACAGGGAGCTCCAAAGATAACTAATTGAAACACTAACAGGGATCTTCATAATTAACTAATTGAAACACTAACAGGGATCTCCGAAGTTAACTAATTGAAACACTAACAGGGATCTCCATAATTAACTAATTGAAACACTAACAGGGATCTCCAAAGTCAGCTAATTGAAACACTAAAAGGAATCTCCAAAGTTAACTAATTGAAACACTAACAGGAATCTCCAAAGTCAACTAATTGAAACACTAACAGGAATCACCAAAGTTATCTCATTGAAACATTAACAGGAATCTCCAAAGTCAACGAATTGAAACACTAACAGGAATCTCCAAAGATAACGAATTGAAACACTAACAGGAATCTCCAAAGATAACAATTGAAGCACTAGCAGGGAGCTCCAAAGATAACTAATTGAAACACTAACAGGGATCTCGAAAGTTAACTAATTGAAACACTAACAGGGATCTCCAAAGATAACTAATTGAAACACTAACAGGAATCTCCATAATTAACTAATTGAAACACTAACAGGGATCTCCAAAGAAAACTAATTGAAACACTAACAGGGATCTCCTAAGTTAACTAATTGAAACACTAACAGGGATCTCGAAAATTAACTAATTGAAACACTAACAGGGATCTCGAAAGTTAACTAATTGAAACACTAACAGGGATCTCCAAAGTCAGCTAATTGAAACACTAACAGGGATCTCCATAATTAACTAATTGAAACACTAACAGGAATCTCCAAAGTTAACTAATTGAAACACTAACAGGGATCTCCATAATTAACTAATTGAAACACTAACAGGAATCTCCATAATTAACTAATTGAAACACTAACAGGGATCTCCAAAGTTAACTAATTGAAACACTAACAGGGATCTCCATAATTAACTAATTGAAACACTAACAGGGATCTCCTAAGTTAACTAATTGAAACACTAACAGGGATCTCCATAATTAACTAATTGAAACATTAACAGGGATCTCCTAAGTTAACTAATTGAAACACTAACAGGAATCTCCATAATTAACAAATTGAAACACTGACAGGAATCTCCATAATTAACTAATTGAAACACTAACAGGGATCTCCATAATTAACTAATTGAAACACTAACAGGGATCTCCATAATTAACTAATTGAAACACTAACAGGGATCTCCATAATTAACTAATTGAAACACTAACAGGAATCTCCATAATTAACTAATTGAAACACTAACAGGAATCTCCATAATTAACTAATTGAAACACTAACAGTGATCTCCATAATTAACTAATTGAAACACTAACAGGGATCTCCAAAGTTAACTAATTGAAACACTAACAGGGATCTCCTAAGTTAACTAATTGAAACACTAACAGGGATCTCCATAATTAACTAATTGAAACACTAACAGGGATCTCCTAAGTTAACTAATTGAAACACTAACAGGGATCTCCATAATTAACTAATTGAAACATTAACAGGGATCTCCTAAGTTAACTAATTGAAACACTAACAGGAATCTCCATAATTAACAAATTGAAACACTGACAGGAATCTCCATAATTAACTAATTGAAACACTAACAGGGATCTCCATAATTAACTAATTGAAGCACTAACAGGGATCTCCATAATTAACTAATTGAAACACTAACAGGAATCTCCATAATTAACTAATTGAAACACTAACAGTGATCTCCATAATTAACTAATAGAAACACTAACAGGGATCTCCAAAGTTAACTAATTGAAACACTAACAGGGATCTGCTAAGTTAACTAATTGAAACACGAACAGTGATCTCCATAATTAACTAATTGAAACACTAACAGGGATCTCCAAAGTTAACTAATTGAAACACCAACAGGGATCTCCTAAGTTAACTAATTGAAACACGAACAGGGATCTCCATAATTAACTAATTGAAACACTAACAGGAATCTCCATAATTAACTAATTGAAACACTAGCAGGGATCTCCATACTTAACTAATTGAAACACTAACAGGGATCTCCAAAGTTAACTAATTGAAACACTAACAGGGATCTCCATAATTAACTAATTGAAACACTAACAGGAATCTCCATAATTAACTAATTGAAACACTAACAGGAATCTCCATAATTAACTAATTGAAACACTAACAGTGATCTCCATAATTAACTAATTGAAACACTAACAGGAATCTCCAAAGTTAACTAATTGAAACACTAACAGGGATCTCCTAAGTTAACTAATTGAAACACGAACAGGGATCTCCATAATTAACTAATTGAAACACTAACAGGAATCTCCATAATTAACTAATTGAAACACTAACAGGGATCTCCATACTTAACTAATTGAAACACTAACAGGGATCTCCAAAGTTAACTAATTGAAACACTAACAGGAATCTCCAAAGTTAACTAATTGAAACACTAACAGGGATCTCCATAATTAACTAATTGAAACACTAACAGGGATCTCCAAAGATAACTAATTGAAACACTAACAGGGATCTCCAAAGTTAACTAATTGAAACACTAACAGGAATCTCCATAATTAACTAATTGAAACACTAACAGGGATCTCCATAATTAACTAATTGAAACACTAACAGGGATCTCCAAAGATAACTAATTGAAACACTAACAGGGATCTACAAAGTTAACTAATTGAAACACTAACAGGTATCTCCATAAATAAATAATTGAAACACTAACAGGAATCTCCATAATTAACTAATTGAAACACTAACAGGGATCTCCAAAGTTAACTAATTGAAACACTAACAGGGATCTCCTAAGTTAACTAATTGAAACACGAACAGGGATCTCCATAATTAACTAATTGAAACACTAACAGGAATCTCCATAATTAACTAATTGAAACACTAACAGGAATCTCCAAAGTTAACTAATTGAAACACTAACAGGAATCTCCATAATTAACTAATTGAAACACGAACAGGGATCTCCAAAGAAAACTAATTGAAACACTAACAGGGATCTCGAAAGTTAACTAATTGAAACACTAACAGGGATCTCGAAAGTTAACTAATTGAAACACTAACAGGGATCTCCATAATTAACTAATTGAAACACTAACAGGGATCTCCAAAGTCAGCTAATTGAAACACTAACAGGGATCTCCATAATTAACTAATTGAAACACAAACAGGAATCTCCAAAGTTAACTAATTGAAACACTAACAGGGATCTCCATAATTAACTAATTGAAACACTAACAGGAATCTCCATAATTAACTAATTGAAACACTAAAAGGGATCTCCAAAGTTAACTAATTGAAACACTAACAGGGATCTCCATAACTAACTAATTGAAACACAAACAGGGATCTCCATAATTAACTAATTGAAGCACTAACAGGGATCTCCTAAGTTAACTAATTGAAACACTAACAGGGATCTCCATAATTAACTGATTGAAACACTAACAGGGATCTCCTAAGTTAACTAATTGAAACACGAACAGGGATCTCCATAATTAACTAATTGAAACACTAACAGGAATCTCCATAATTAACTAATTGAAACACTAACAGAAATCTCCATAATTAACTAATTGAAACACTAACAGGGATCTCCATAATTAACTAATTGAAACACTAACAGGGATCTCCAAAGTTAACTAATTGAAACACTAACAGGGATCTCCATAATTAACTAATTGAAACACTAACAGGGATCTCCATAATTAACTAATTGAAACAATAACAGGAATCTCCATAATTAACTAATTGAAACACTAACAGGAATCTCCATAATTAACTAATTGAAACACTAACAGTGATCTCCATAATTAACTAATTGAAACACTAACAGGGATCTCCAAAGTTAACTAATTGAAACACTAACAGGGATCTCCTAAGTTAACTAATTGAAACACGAACAGGGATCTCCATAATTAACTAATTGAAACACTAACAGGAATCTCCATAATTAACTAATTGAAACACTAACAGGGGTCTCCATAATTAACTAATTGAAGCACTAACAGGGATCTCCAAAGTTAACTAATTGAAACACTAACAGGAATCTCCAAAGTTAACTAATTGAAACACTAACAGGAATCTCCATAATTAACTAATTGAAACACTAACAGGGATCTCCATAATTAACTAATTGAAACACTAACAGGGATCTACAAAGATAACTAATTGAAACACTAACAGGGATCTCCAAAGTTAACTAATTGAAACACTAACAGGAATCTCCATAATTAACTAATTGAAACACTAACAGGGATCTCCATAATTAACTAATTGAAACACTAACAGGGATCTCCAAAGATAACTAATTGAAACACTAACAGGGATCTCCAAAGTTAACTAATTGAAACATTAACAGGAATCTCCATAATTAACTAATTGAAACACTAACAGGAATCTCCATAATTAACTAATTGAAACACTAACAGGAATCTCCATAATTAACTAATTGAAACACTAACAGGGATCTCCAAATTTAACTAATTGAAACACTAACAGGGATCTCCTAAGCTAACTAATTGAAACACGAACAGGGATCTCCATCATTAACTAATTGAAACACTAACAGGAATCTCCATAATTAACTAATTGAAACACTAACAGGGATCTCCATAATTAACTAATTGAAACACTAACAGGGATCTCCAAAGTTAACTAATTGAAACACTAACAGGGATCTCCAAAGTTAACTCATTGAAACACTAACAGGGATCTCCAAAGAAAACTAATTGAAACACTAACAGGAATCTCCAAAGATAACTAATTGAAACACTAACAGGAATCTCCATAATTAACTAATTGAAACACTAACAGGGATCTCCATAATTAACTAATTGAAACACTAACAGGGATCTCCATAATTAACTAATTGAAACACTAACAGGAATCTCCATAATTAACTAATTGAAACACTAACAGGGATCTCCATAATTAACTAATTGAAACACTAACAGGGATCTCCATAATTAACTAATGGAAACACCAACAGGGATCTCCAAAGATAACTAATTGAAACTCTAACAGGAATCTCCATAATTAACTAATTGAAACACTAACAGGGATCTCCATAATTAACTAATTGAAACACTAACAGGGATCTCCAAAGAAAACTAATTGAAACACTAACAGGATCTCCTAAGTTAACTAATTGAAACACTAACAGGGATCTCCTAAGTTAACTAATTGAAACACTAACAGGGATCTCCATAATTAACTAATTGAAACACTAACAGGGATCTCCATAATTAACTAATTGAAACACTAACAGGGATCACCAAAGTTAACTAATTGAAACACTAACAGGGATCTCCTAAGTTAACTAATTGAAACACGAACAGGGATCTCCATAATTAACTAATTGAAACACTAACAGGGATCTCCTAAGTTAACTAATTGAAACACTAACAGGGATCTCCATAATTAACTAATTGAAACACTAACAGGGATCTCCGAAGTTAACTAATTGAAACACTAACAGGAATCTCCATAATTAACTAATTGAAACACTAACAGGGATCTCCATAATTAACTAATTGAAACACTAACAGGGATCTCCAAAGTTAACTATTTGAAACACTAACAGGGATCTCCATAATTAACTAATTGAAAAACTAACAGGGATCTCCAAAGTTAACTAATTGAAACACTAACAGGGATCTCCAAAGTTAACTAATTGAAACACTAACAGGAATCTCCAAAGTTAACTAATTGAAACACTAACAGTGATCTCCATAATTAACTAATTGAAACACTAACAGGGATCTCCAAAGTTAACTAATTGAAACACTAACAGGGATCTCCATAATTAACTAATTGAAACACTAACAGGGATCTCCAAAGATAACGAATTGAAACACTAACAGGAATCTCCAAAGATAACAATTGACGCACTAACAGGGAGCTCCAAAGATAACTAATTGAAACACTAACAGGGATCTCCATAATTAACTAATTGAAACACTAACAGGAATCTCCATAATTAACGAATTGAAACACTAACAGGGATCTCCATAATTAACTAATTGAAACACTAACAGGGATCTCCATAATTAACTAATTGAAACACTAACAGGGATCTCCATAATTAACTAATTGAAACACTAACAGGAATCTCCATAATTAACTAATTGAAACACTAACAGGGATCTCCATAATTAACTAATTGAAACACTAACAGGGATCTCCATAATTAACTAATGGAAACACTAACAGGGATCTCCAAAGATAACTAATTGAAACTCTAACAGGAATCTCCATAATTAACTAATTGAAAAACTAACAGGGATCTCCATAATTAACTAATTGAAACACTAACAGGGATCTCCAAAGAAAACTAATTGAAACACTAACAGGATCTCCTAAGTTAACTAATTGAAACACTAACAGGGATCTCCTAAGTTAACTAATTGAAACACTAACAGGGATCTCCATAATTAACTAATTGAAACACTAACAGGGATCTCCATAATTAACTAATTGAAACACTAACAGGGATCACCAAAGTTAACTAATTGAAACACTAACAGGGATCTCCTAAGTTAACTAATTGAAACACGAACAGGGATCTCCATAATTAACTAATTGAAACACTAACAGGGATCTCCTAAGTTAACTAATTGAAACACTAACAGGGATCTCCATAATTAACTAATTGAAACACTAACAGGGATCTCCGAAGTTAACTAATTGAAACACTAACAGGAATCTCCATAATTAACTAATTGAAACACTAACAGGGATCTCCTAAGTTAACTAATTGAAACACTAACAGGGATCTCCATAATTAACTAATTGAAACACTAACAGGGATCTCCATAATTAACTAATTGAAACACTAACAGGGATCACCAAAGTTAACTAATTGAAACACTAACAGGGATCTCCTAAGTTAACTAATTGAAACACGAACAGGGATCTCCATAATTAACTAATTGAAACACTAACAGGGATCTCCTAAGTTAACTAATTGAAACACTAACAGGGATCTCCATAATTAACTAATTGAAACACTAACAGGGATCTCCGAAGTTAACTAATTGAAACACTAACAGGAATCTCCATAATTAACTATTTGAAACACTAACAGGGATCTCCATAATTAACTAATTGAAACACTAACAGGGATCTCCAAAGTTAACTAATTGAAACACTAACAGGGATCTCCAAAGTTAACTAATTGAAACACTAACAGGAATCTCCAAAGTTAACTAATTGAAACACTAACAGGGATCTCCATAATTAACTAATTGAAACACTAACAGGGATCTCCAAAGTTAACTAATTGAAACACTAACAGGGATCTCCATAATTAACTAATTGAAACACTAACAGGGATCGCCAAAGTCAGCTAATTGAAACACTAACAGGAATCTCCAAAGTCAACGAATTGAAACACTAACAGGAATCTCCAAAGATAACGAATTGAAACACTAACAGGAATCTCCAAAGATAACAATTGAAGCACTAACCGGGAGCTCCAAAGATAACTAATTGAAACACTAACAGGGATCTCCATAATTAACTAATTGAAACACTAACAGAGATCTCCGAAGTTAACTAATTGAAACACTAACAGGAATCTCCATAATTAACTAATTGAAACACTAACAGGGATCTCCAAAGTTATCTATTTGAAACACTAACATGGATCTCCATAATTAACTAATTGAAACACTAACAGGAATCTCCATAATTAACGAATTGAAACACTAACAGGAATCTCCATAATTAACTAATTGAAACACTAACAGGGATCTCCATAATTAACTAATTGAAACACTAACAGGGATCTCCATAATTAACTAATTGAAACACTAACAGGGATCTCCATAATTAACTAATTGAAACACTAACAGGAATCTCCATAATTAACTAATTGAAACACTAACAGGGATCTCCATAATTAACTAATGGAAACACTAACAGGGATCTCCAAAGATAACTAATTGAAACTCTAACAGGAATCTCCATAATTAACTAATTGAAAAACTAACAGGGATCTCCATAATTAACTAATTGAAACACTAACAGGGATCTCCAAAGAAAACTAATTGAAACACTAACAGGATCTCCTAAGTTAACTAATTGAAACACTAACAGGGATCTCCTAAGTTAACTAATTGAAACACTAACAGGGATCTCCATAATTAACTAATTGAAACACTAACAGGGATCTCCATAATTAACTAATTGAAACACTAACAGGGATCACCAAAGTTAACTAATTGAAACACTAACAGGGATCTCCTAAGTTAACTAATTGAAACACGAACAGGGATCTCCATAATTAACTAATTGAAACACTAACAGGGATCTCCTAAGTTAACTAATTGAAACACTAACAGGGATCTCCATAATTAACTAATTGAAACACTAACAGGGATCTCCGAAGTTAACTAATTGAAACACTAACAGGAATCTCCATAATTAACTAATTGAAACACTAACAGGGATCTCCTAAGTTAACTAATTGAAACACTAACAGGGATCTCCATAATTAACTAATTGAAACACTAACAGGGATCTCCATAATTAACTAATTGAAACACTAACAGGGATCTCCTAAGTTAACTAATTGAAACACTAACAGGGATCTCCATAATTAACTAATTGAAACACTAACAGGGATCTCCATAATTAACTAATTGAAACACTAACAGGGATCTCCATAATTAACTAATTGAAACACTAACAGGGATCTCCTAAGTTAACTAATTGAAACACTAACAGGGATCTCCATAATTAACTAATTGAAACACTAACAGGGATCTCCGAAGTTAACTAATTGAAACACTAACAGGAATCTCCATAATTAACTATTTGAAACACTAACAGGGATCTCCATAATTAACTAATTGAAACACTAACAGGGATCTCCAAAGTTAACTAATTGAAACACTAACAGGGATCTCCAAAGTTAACTAATTGAAACACTAACAGGAATCTCCAAAGTTAACTAATTGAAACACTAACAGGGATCTCCATAATTAACTAATTGAAACACTAACAGGGATCTCCAAAGTTAACTAATTGAAACACTAACAGGGATCTCCATAATTAACTAATTGAAACACTAACAGGGATCGCCAAAGTCAGCTAATTGAAACACTAACAGGAATCTCCAAAGTCAACGAATTGAAACACTAACAGGAATCTCCAAAGATAACGAATTGAAACACTAACAGGAATCTCCAAAGATAACAATTGAAGCACTAACCGGGAGCTCCAAAGATAACTAATTGAAACACTAACAGGGATCTCCATAATTAACTAATTGAAACACTAACAGAGATCTCCGAAGTTAACTAATTGAAACACTAACAGGAATCTCCATAATTAACTAATTGAAACACTAACAGGGATCTCCAAAGTTATCTATTTGAAACACTAACATGGATCTCCATAATTAACTAATTGAAACACTAACAGGGATCTCCAAAGTTAACTAATTGAAGCACTAACAGGGATCTCCAAAGTTAACTAATTGAAACACTAACAGGAATCTCCAAAGTTAACTAATTGAAACACTAACAGGGATCTCCATAATTAACTAATTGAAACACTAACAGGGATCTCCAAAGTTAACTCATTGAAACACTAACAGGGATCTCCATAATTAACTAATTGAAACACTAACAGGGATCTCCAAAGTCAGCTAATTGAAACACTAACAGGAATCTCCAAAGTCAACGAATTGAAACACTAACAGGAATCTCCAAAGATAACGAATTGAAACACTAACAGGAATCTCCAAAGATAACAATTGAAGCACTAACAGGGAGCTCCAAAGATAACTAATTGAAACACTAACAGGGATCTCCATAATTAACTAATTGAAACACTAACAGGGATCTCCGAAGTTAACTAATTGAAACACTAACAGGGATCTCCATAATTAACTAATTGAAACACTAACAGGGATCTCCAAATTCAGCTAATTGAAACACTAAAAGGAATCTCCAAAGTTAACTAATTGAAACACTAACAGGAATCTCCAAAGTCAACTAATTGAAACACTAACAGGAATCACCAAAGTTATCTCATTGAAACATTAACAGGAATCTCCAAAGTCAACGAATTGAAACACTAACAGGAATCTCCAAAGATAACGAATTGAAACACTAACAGGAATCTCCCAAGATAACAATTGAAGCACTAACAGGGAGCTCCAAAGATAACTAATTGAAACACTAACAGGGATCTCGAAAGTTAACTAATTGAAACACTAACAGGGATCTCCAAAGATAACTAATTGAAACACTAACAGGAATCTCCATAATTAACTAATTGAAACACTAACAGGGATCTCCAAAGAAAACTAATTGAAACACTAACAGGGATCTCCTAAGTTAACTAATTGAAACACTAACAGGGATCTCGAAAATTAACTAATTGAAACACTAACAGGGATCTCGAAAGTTAACTAATTGAAACACTAACAGGGATCTCCAAAGTCAGCTAATTGAAACACTAACATGGATCTCCATAATTAACTAATTGAAACACTAACAGGAATCTCCAAAGTTAACTAATTGAAACACTAACAGGGATCTCCATAATTAACTAATTGAAACACTAACAGGAATCTCCATAATTAACTAATTGAAACACTAACAGGGATCTCCAAAGTTAACTAATTGAAACACTAACAGGGATCTCCATAATTAACTAATTGAAACACTAACAGGGATCTCCTAAGTTAACTAATTGAAACACTAACAGGGATCTCCATAATTAACTAATTGAAACATTAACAGGGATCTCCTAAGTTAACTAATTGAAACACTAACAGGAATCTCCATAATTAACAAATTGAAACACTGACAGGAATCTCCATAATTAACTAATTGAAACACTAACAGGGATCTCCATAATTAACTAATTGAAACACTAACATGGATCTCCAAAGTTAACTAATTGAAACACTAAGAGGGATCTCCATAATTAACTAATTGAAACACTAACAGGGATCTCCATAATTAACTAATTGAAACACTAACAGGAATCTCCATAATTAACTAATTGAAACACTAACAGGAATCTCCATAATTAACTAATTGAAACACTAACAGTGATCTCCATAATTAACTAATTGAAACACTAACAGGGATCTCCAAAGTTAACTAATTGAATCACTAACAGGGATCTCCAAAGTTAACTAATTGAAACACGAACAGGGATCTCCATAATTAACTAATTGAAACACTAACAGGAATCTCCATAATTAACTAATTGAAACACTAACAGGGATCTCCATACTTAACTAATTGAAACACTAACAGGGATCTCCAAAGTTAACTAATTGAAACACTAACAGGGATCTCCATAATTAACTAATTGAAACACTAACAGGAATCTCCATAATTAACTAATTGAAACACTAACAGGAATCTCCATAATTAACTAATTGAAACACTAACAGGGATCTCCAAAGTTAACTAATTGAAACACTAACAGGGATCTCCTAAGTTAACTAATTGAAACTCGAACAGGGATCTCCATAATTAACTAATTGAAACACTAACAGGAATCTCCATAATTAACTAATTGAAACACTAACAGGGATCTCCATACTTAACTAATTGAAAGACTAACAGGGATCTCCAACGTTAACTAATTGAAACACTAACAGGAATCTCCAAAGTTAACTAATTGAAACACTAACAGGGATCTCCATAATTAACTAATTGAAACACTAACAGGGATCTCCAAAGATAACTAATTGAAACACTAACTGGGATCTCCAAAGTTAACTAATTGAAACACTAACAGGAATCTCCATAATTAACTAATTGAAACACTAACAGGGATCTCCATAATTAACTAATTGAAACACTAACAGGGATCTCCAAAGATAACTAATTGAAACACTAACAGGGATCTACAAAGTTAACTAATTGAAACACTAACAGGAATCTCCATAATTAACTAATTGAAACACTAACAGGAATCTCCATAATTAACTAATTGAAACACTAACAGGGATCTCCAAAGTTAACTAATTGAAACACTAACAGGGATCTCCTAAGTTAACTAATTGAAACACGAACAGGGATCTCCATAATTAACTAATTGAAACACTAACAGGAATCTCCATAATTAACTAATTGAAACACTAACAGGGATCTCCAAAGTTAACTAATTGAAACACTAACAGGAATCTCCATAATTAACTAATTGAAACACTAACAGGGATCTCCAAAGAAAACTAATTGAAACACTAACAGGAATCTCCAAAGATAACTAATTGAAACAATAACAGGAATCTCCATAATTAACTAATTGAAACACTAACAGGGATCTCCATAATTAACTAATTGAAACACTAACAGGGATCTCCATAATTAACTAATTGAAACACTAACAGGAATCTCCATAATTAACTAATTGAAACACTAACAGGGATCTCCAAAGATAACTAATTGAAACACTAACAGGAATCTCCATAATTAACTAATTGAAACACTAACAGGGATCTCCATAATTAACTAATTGAAACACTAACAGGGATCTCCAAAGAAAACTTATTGAAACACTAACAGGGATCTCCTAAGTTAACTAATTGAAACACTAACAGGGATCTCCATAATTAACTAATTGAAACACTAACTGGGATCTCCATAATTAACTAATTGAAACACTAACAGGGATCTCCAAAGTTAACTAATTGAAACACTAACAGGGATCTCCTAAGTTAACTAATTGAAACACGAACAGGGATCTCCATAATTAACTAATTGAAACACTAACAGGGATCTCCTAAGTTAACTAATTGAAACACTAACAGGGATCTCCATAATTAACTAATTGAAACACTAACAGGGATCTCCGAAGTTAACTAATTGAAACACTAACAGGAATCTCCATAATTAACTAATTGAAACACTAACAGGGATCTCCATAATTAACTAATTGAAACACTAACAGGGATCTCCAAAGTTAACTATTTGAAACACTAACATGGATCTCCATAATTAACTAATTGAAACACTAACAGGGATCTCCAAAGTTAACTAATTGAAACACTAACAGGGATCTCCAAAGTTAACTAATTGAAACACTAACAGGAATCTCCAAAGTTAACTAATTGAAACACTAACAGGGATCTCCATAATTAACTAATTGAAACACTAACAGGGATCTCCAATGTTAACTAATTGAAACACTAACAGGGATCTCCATAATTAATTAATTGAAACACTAACAGGGATCTCCAAAGTCAGCTAATTGAAACACTAACAGGAATCTCCAAAGTTAACTAATTGAAACACTAACAGGAATCTCCAAAGTCAACTAATTGAAACACTAACAGGAATCACCAAAGTTAACGCATTGAAACATTAACAGGAATCTCCAAAGTCAAAGAATTGAAACACTAACAGGAATCTCCAAAGATAACGAATTGAAACACTAACAGGAATCTCCAAAGATAACAATTGAAGCACTAACAGGGAGCTCCAAAGATAACTAATTGAAACACTAACAGGGATCTCGAAAGTTAACTAATTGAAACACTAACAGGGATCTCCAAAGATAACTAATTGAAACACTAACAGGAATCTCCATAATTAACTAATTGAAACACTAACAGGGATCTCCAAAGAAAACTAATTGAAACACTAACAGGGATCTCCTAAGTTAACTAATTGAAACACTAACAGGGATCTCGAAAGTTAACTAATTGAAACACTAACAGGGATCTCCATAATTAACTAATTGAAACACTAACAGGGATCTCCAAAGTCAGCTAATTGAAACACTAGCAGGGATCTCCATAATTAACTAATTGAAACACGAACAGGAATCTCCAAAGTTAGCTAATTGAAACACTAACAGGGATCTCCATAATTAACTAATTGAAACACTAACAGGAATCTCCATAATTACCTAATTGAAACACTAACAGGGATCTCCAAAGTTAACTAATTGAAACACTAACAGGGATCTCCATAATTAACTAATTGAAACACTAACAGGGATCTCCATAATTAACTAATTGAAACACTAACAGGGATCTCCTAAGTTAACTAATTGAAACACTAACAGGGATCTCCATAATTAACTAATTGAAACACTAACAGGGATCTCCTAAGTTAACTAATTGAAACACGAACAGGGATCTCCATAATTAACTAATTGAAACACTAACAGGAATCTCCATAATTAACTAATTGAAACTCTAACAGGAAACTCCATAATTAACTAATTGAAACACTAACAGGGATCTCCATAATTAACTAATTGAAACACTAACAGGGATCTCCAAAGTTAACTAATTGAAACACGAACAGGGATCTCCATAATTAACTAATTGAAACACTAACAGGGATCTCCATAATTAACTAATTGAAACACTAACAGGAATCTCCATAATTAACTAATTGAAACACTAACAGGAATCTCCATAATTAACTAATTGAAACACTAACAGTGATCTCCATAATTAACTAATTGAAACACTAACAGGGATCTCCAAAGTTAACTAATTGAAACACTAACAGGGATCTCCTAAGTTAACTAATTGAAACACGAACAGGGATCTCCATAATTAACTAATTGAAACACTAACAAGAATCTCCATAATTAACTAATTGAAACACTAACAGGGATCTCCATAATTAACTAATTGAAACACTAACAGGGATCTCCAAAGTTAACTAATTGAAACACTAACAGGAATCTCCAAAGTTAACTAATTGAAACACTAACAGGAATCTCCATAATTAACTAATTGAAACACTAACAGGGATCTCCATAATTAACTAATTGAAACACTAACAGGGATCTCCAAAGATAACTGATTGAAACACTAACAGGGATCTCCTAAGTTAACTAATTGAAACACTAACAGGAATCTCCATAATTAACTAATTGAAACACTAACAGGGATCTCCATAATTAACTAATTGAAACACTAACAGGGATCTCCAAAGATAACTAATTGAAACACTAACAGGGATCTCCAAAGTTAACTAATTGAAACACTAACAGGAATCTCCATAATTAACTAATTGAAACACTAACAGGAATCTCCATAATTAACTAATTGAAACACTAACAGGAATCTCCATAATTAACGAATTGAAAAACTAACAGGGATCTCCAAAGTTAACTAATTGAAACACTAACAGGGATCTCCTAAGTTAACTAATTGAAACAGGAACAGGGATCTCCATAATTAACTAATTGAAACACTAACAGGAATCTCCATAATTAACTAATTGAAACACTAACAGGGATCTCCATAATTAACTAATTGAAACACTAACAGGGATCTCCAAAGTTAACTAATTGAAACACTAACAGGAATCTCCGTAATTAACTAATTGAAACACTAACATGGATCTCCAAAGAAAACTAATTGAAACACTAAAAGGAATCTCCAAAGATAACTAATTGAAACACTAACAGGAATCTCCATAATTAACTAATTGAAACACTAACAGGGACCTCCATAATTAACTAATTGAAACACTAACAGGGATCTCCATAATTAACTAATTGAAACTCTAACAGGGATCACCAAAGATAACTAATTGAAACACTAACAGGAATCTCCATAATTAACTAATTGAAACACTAACAGGGATCTCCATAATTAACTAATTGAAACACTAACAGTGATCTCCATAATTAACTAATTGAAACACTAACAGGGATCTCCAAAGTTAACTAATTGAAACACTAACAGGGATCTCCTAAGTTAACTAATTGAAACACGAACAGGGATCTCCATAATTAACTAATTGAAACACTAACAGGAATCTCCATAATTAACTAATTGAAACACTAACAGGGATCTCCATAATTAACTAATTGAAACACTAACAGGAATCTCCAAAGTTAACTAATTGAAACACTAACAGGAATCTCCAAAGTTAACTAATTGAAACACTAACAGGAATCTCCATAATTAACTAATTGAAACACTAACAGGGATCTCCATAATTAACTAATTGAAACACTAACAGGAATCTCCAAAGATAACTAATTGAAACACTAACAGGGATCTCCAAAGTTAACTAATTGAAACACTAACAGGAATCTCCATAATTAACTAATTGAAACACTAACAGGGATCTCCATAATTAACTAATTGAAACACTAACAGGGATCTCCAAAGATAACTAATTGAAACACTAACAGGGATCTCCAAAGTTAACTAATTGAAACACTAACAGGAATCTCCATAATTAACTAATTGAAACACTAACAGGAATCTCCATAATTAACTAATTGAAACACTAACAGGGATCTCCAAAGTTAACTAATTGAAACACTAACAGGGATCTCCTAAGTTAACTAATTGAAACACGAACAGGGATCTCCATAATTAACTAATTGAAACACTAACAGGAATCTCCATAATTAACTAATTGAAACACTAACAGGGATCTCCATGATTAACTAATTGAAACACTAACAGGGATCTCCAAAGTTAACTAATTGAAACACTAACAGGAATCTCCATAATTAACTAATTGAAACACTAACAGGGATCTCCAAAGAAAACTAATTGAAACATTAACAGGAATCTCCAAAGATAACTAATTGAAACACTAACAGGAATCTCCATAATTAACTAATTGAAACACTAACAGGGATCTCCATAATTAACTAATTGAAACACTAACAGGAATCTCCATAATTAACTAATTGAAACACTAACAGGGATCTCCAAAGTTAACTAATTGAAACACTAACAGGGATCTCCATAATTAACTAATTGAAACACTAACAGGGATCTCCATAATTAACTAATTGAAACACTAACAGGAATCTCCATAATTAACTAATTGAAACACTAACAGGGATCTCCATAATTAACTAATTGAAACACTAACAGGGATCTCCTAAGTTAACTAATTGAAACACTAACAGGGATCTCCATAGTTAACTAATTGAAACACTAACAGGGATCTCCTAAGTTAACTAATTGAAACACGAACCGGGATCTCCATAATTAACTAATTGAAACACTAACAGGAATCTCCATAATTAACTAATTGAAACACTAACAGGAATCTCCATAATTAACTAATTGAAACACTAACAGGGATCTCCATAATTAACTAATTGAAACACTAACAGGGATCTCCAAAGTTAACTAATTGAAACACTAACAGGGATCTCCATAATTAACTAATTGAAACACTAACAGGGATCTCCAAAGTTAACTAATTGAAACACTAACAGGGATCTCCTAAGTTAACTAATTGAAACACGAACAGGGATCTCCATAATTAACTAATTGAAACACTAACAGGAATCTCCATAATTAACTAATTGAAACACTAACAGGGATCTCCATGATTAACTAATTGAAACACTAACAGGGATCTCCAAAGTTAACTAATTGAAACACTAACAGGAATCTCCATAATTATCTAATTGAAACACTAACAGGGATCTCCAAAGAAAACTAATTGAAACATTAACAGGAATCTCCAAAGATAACTAATTGAAACACTAACAGGAATCTCCATAATTAACTAATTGAAACACTAACAGGGATCTCCATAATTAACTAATTGAAACACTAACAGGGATCTCCTAAGTTAACTAATAGAAACACTAACAGGGATCTCCATAATTAACTAATTGAAACACTAACAGGGATCTCCTAAGTTAACTAATTGAAACACGAACAGGGATCTCCATAATTAACTAATTGAAACACTAACAGGGATCTCCAAAGTTAACTAATTGAAACACTAACAGGGATCTCCATAATTAACTAATTGAAACACTAACAGGGATCTCCAAAGTTAACTAATTGAAACACTAACAGGGATCTCCTAAGTTAACTAATTGAAACACGAACAGGGATCTCCATAATTAACTAATTGAAACACTAACAGGAATCTCCATAATTAACTAATTGAAACACTAACAGGGATCTCCATGATTAACTAATTGAAACACTAACAGGGATCTCCAAAGTTAACTAATTGAAACACTAACAGGAATCTCCATAATTATCTAATTGAAACACTAACAGGGATCTCCAAAGAAAACTAATTGAAACATTAACAGGAATCTCCAAAGATAACTAATTGAAACACTAACAGGAATCTCCATAATTAACTAATTGAAACACTAACAGGGATCTCCATAATTAACTAATTGAAACACTAACAGGGATCTCCTAAGTTAACTAATTGAAACACTAACAGGGATCTCCATAATTAACTAATTGAAACACTAACAGGGATCTCCTAAGTTAACTAATTGAAACACGAACAGGGATCTCCATAATTAACTAATTGAAACACTAACAGGAATCTCCATAATTAACTAATTGAAACACTAACAGGAATCTCCATAATTAACTAATTGAAACACTAACAGTGATCTCCATAATTAACTAATTGAAACACTAACAGGGATCTACAAAGTTAACTAATTGAAACACTAACAGGGATCTCCTAAGTTAACTAATTGAAACACGAACAGGGATCTCCATAATTAACTAATTGAAACACTAACAAGAATCTCCATAATTAACTAATTGAAACACTAACAGGGATCTCCAAAGATAACTAATTGAAACACTAACAGGGATCTCCAAAGTTAACTAATTGAAACACTAACAGGAATCTCCATAATTAACTAATTGAAACACAAACAGGAATCTCCATAATTAACTAATTGAAACACTAACAGGAATCTCCATAATTAACGAATTGAAAAACTAACAGGGATCTCCAAAGTTAACTAAATGAAACACTAACAGGGATCTCCTAAGTTAACTAATTGAAACACGAACAGGGATCTCCATAATTAACTAATTGAAACACTAACAGGAATCTCCATAATTAACTAATTGAAACACTAACAGGGATCTCCATAATTAACTAATTGAAACACTAACAGGGATCTCCAAAGTTAACTAATTGAAACACTAACAGGAATCTCCATAATTAACTAATTGAAACACTAACAGGGATCTCCAAAGAAAACTAATTGAAACACTAACAGGAATCTCCAAAGATAACTAATTGAAACACTAACAGGAATCTCCATAATTAACTAATTGAAACACTAACAGGGATCTCCAAAGTTAACTAATTGAAACACTAACAGGAATCTCCAAAGTTAACTAATTGAAACACTAACAGGAATCTCCATAATTAACTAATTGAAGCACTAACAGGGATCTCCATAATTAACTAATTGAAACACTAACAGTGATCTCCAAAGATAACTAATTGAAACACTAACAGGGATCTCCTAAGTTAACTAATTGAAACACTAACAGGAATCTCCATAATTAACTAATTGAAACACTAACAGGGATCTCCATAATTAACTAATTGAAACACTAACAGGGATCTCCATACTTAACTAATTGAAACACTAACAGGGATCTCCAAAGTTAACTAATTGAAACACTAACAGGAATCTCCATAATTAACTAATTGAAACACTAACAGGGATCTCCATAATTAACTAATTGAAACACTAACAGGGATCTCCAAAGTTAACTAATTGAAACACTAACAGGGATCTCCTAAGTTAACTAATTGAAGCACGAGCAGGGATCTCCATAATTAACTTATTGAAACACTAACAGGAATCTCCATAATTAACTAATTGAAACACTAACAGGAATCTCCATAATTAACTAATTGAAACACTAACAGGGATCTCCAAAGTTAACTAATTGAAACACTAACAGGGATCTCCTAAGTTAACTAATTGAAACACGAACAGGGATCTCCATAATTAACTAATTGAAACACTAACAGGAATCTCCATAATTAACTAATTGAAACACTAACAGGGATCTCCATGATTAACTAATTGAAACACTAACAGGGATCTCCAAAGTTAACTAATTGAAACACTAACAGGAATCTCCATAATTAACTAATTGAAACACTAACAGGGATCTCCAAAGAAAACTAATTGAAACATTAACAGGAATCTCCAAAGATAACTAATTGAAACACTAACAGGAATCTCCATAATTAACTAATTGAAACACTAACAGGGATCTCCATAATTAACTAATTGAAACACTAACAGGAATCTCCATAATTAACTAATTGAAACACTAACAGGGATCTCCAAAGTTAACTAATTGAAACACTAACAGGGATCTCCATAATTAACTAATTGAAACACTAACAGGGATCTCCATAATTAACTAATTGAAACACTAACAGGAATCTCCATAATTAACTAATTGAAACACTAACAGGGATCTCCATAATTAACTAATTGAAACACTAACAGGGATCTCCATACTTAACTAATTGAAACACTAACAGGGATCTCCAAAGTTAACTAATTGAAACACTAACAGGAATCTCCATAATTAACTAATTGAAACACTAACATTGATCTCCATAATTAACTAATTGAAACACTAACAGGGATCTCCAAAGTTAACTAATTGAAACACTAACAGGGATCTCCTAAGTTAACTAATTGAAGCACGAGCAGGGATCTCCATAATTAACTTATTGAAACACTAACAGGAATCTCCATAATTAACTAATTGAAACACTAACAGGAATCTCCATAATTAACTAATTGAAACACTAACAGGGATCTCCAAAGTTAACTAATTGAAACACTAACAGGGATCTCCTAAGTTAACTAATTGAAACACGAACAGGGATCTCCATAATTAACTAATTGAAACACTAACAGGAATCTCCATAATTAACTAATTGAAACACTAACAGGGATCTCCATGATTAACTAATTGAAACACTAACAGGGATCTCCAAAGTTAACTAATTGAAACACTAACAGGAATCTCCATAATTAACTAATTGAAACACTAACAGGGATCTCCAAAGAAAACTAATTGAAACATTAACAGGAATCTCCAAAGATAACTAATTGAAACACTAACAGGAATCTCCATAATTAACTAATTGAAACACTAACAGGGATCTCCATAATTAACTAATTGAAACACTAACAGGAATCTCCATAATTAACTAATTGAAACACTAACAGGGATCTCCAAAGTTAACTAATTGAAACACTAACAGGGATCTCCATAATTAACTAATTGAAACACTAACAGGGATCTCCATAATTAACTAATTGAAACACTAACAGGAATCTCCATAATTAACTAATTGAAACACTAACAGGAATCTCCATAATTAACTAATTGAAACACTAACAGGGATCTCCAAAGTTAACTAATTGAAACACTAACAGGGATCTCCATAATTAACTAATTGAAACACTAACAGGGATCTCCATAATTAACTAATTGAAACACTAACAGGAATCTCCATAATTAACTAATTGAAACACTAACAGGGATCTCCATAATTAACTAATTGAAACACTAACAGGGATCTCCTAAGTTAACTAATTGAAACACTAACAGGGATCTCCATAATTAACTAATTGAAACACTAACAGGGATCTCCTAAGTTAACTAATTGAAACACGAACCGGGATCTCCATAATTAACTAATTGAAACACTAACAGGAATCTCCATAATTAACTAATTGAAACACTAACAGGAATCTCCATAATTAACTAATTGAAACACTAACAGGGATCTCCATAATTAACTAATTGAAACACTAACAGGGATCTCCAAAGTTAACTAATTGAAACACTAACAGGGATCTCCATAATTAACTAATTGAAACACTAACAGGGATCTCCAAAGTTAACTAATTGAAACACTAACAGGGATCTCCTAAGTTAACTAACTGAAACACGAACAGGGATCTCCATAATTAACTAATTGAAACACTAACAGGAATCTCCATAATTAACTAATTGAAACACTAACAGGGATCTCCATGATTAACTAATTGAAACACTAACAGGGATCTCCAAAGTTAACTAATTGAAACACTAACAGGAATCTCCATAATTATCTAATTGAAACACTAACAGGGATCTCCAAAGAAAACTAATTGAAACATTAACAGGAATCTCCAAAGATAACTAATTGAAACACTAACAGGAATCTCCATAATTAACTAATTGAAACACTAACAGGGATCTCCATAATTAACTAATTGAAACACTAACAGGAATCTCCATAATTAACTAATTGAAACACTAACAGGGATCTCCATAATTAACTAATTGAAACACTAACAGGGATCTCCTAAGTTAACTAATTGAAACACTAACAGGGATCTCCATAATTAACTAATTGAAACACTAACAGGGATCTCCTAAGTTAACTAATTGAAACACGAACAGGGATCTCCATAATTAACTAATTGAAACACTAACAGGAATCTCCATAATTAACTAATTGAAACACTAACAGGAATCTCCATAATTAACGAATTGAAACACTAACAGGGATCTCCATAATTAACTAATTGAAACACTAACAGGGATCTCCAAAGTTAACTAATTGAAACACTAACAGGGATCTCCATAATTAACTAATTGAAACACTAACAGGAATCTCCATAATTAACTAATTGAAACACTAACAGGAATCTCCATAATTAACTAATTGAAACACTAACAGTGATCTCCATAATTAACTAATTGAAACACTAACAGGGATCTCCAAAGTTAACTAATTGAAACACTAACAGGGATCTCCTAAGTTAACTAATTGAAACACGAACAGGGATCTCCATAATTAACTAATTGAAACACTAACAAGAATCTCCATAATTAACTAATTGAAACACTAACAGGGATCTCCATAATTAACTAATTGAAACACTAACAGGGATCTCCAAAGTTAACTAATTGAAACACTAACAGGAATCTCCAAAGTTAACTAATTGAAAGACTAACAGGAATCTCCATAATTAACTAATTGAAACACTAACAGGGATCTCCATAATTAACTAATTGAAACACTAACAGGGATCTCCAAAGATAACTAATTGAAACACTAACAGGGATCTCCTAAGTTAACTAATTGAAACACTAACAGGAATCTCCATAATTAACTAATTGAAACACTAACAGGGATCTCCATAATTAACTAATTGAAACACTAACAGGGATCTCCAAAGATAACTAATTGAAACACTAACAGGGATCTCCAAAGTTAACTAATTGAAACACTAACAGGAATCTCCATAATTAACTAATTGAAACACAAACAGGAATCTCCATAATTAACTAATTGAAACACTAACAGGAATCTCCATAATTAACGAATTGAAAAACTAACAGGGATCTCCAAAGTTAACTAAATGAAACACTAACAGGGATCTCCTAAGTTAACTAATTGAAACACGAACAGGGATCTCCATAATTAACTAATTGAAACACTAACAGGAATCTCCATAATTAACTAATTGAAACACTAACAGGGATCTCCATAAATAACTAATTGAAACACTAACAGGGATCTCCAAAGTTAACTAATTGAATCACTAACAGGAATCTCCATAATTAACTAATTGAAACACTAACAGGGATCTCCAAAGAAAACTAATTGAAACACTAACAGGAATCTCCAAAGATAACTAATTGAAACACTAACAGGAATCTCCATAATTAACTAATTGAAACACTAACAGGGATCTCCAAAGTTAACTAATTGAAACACTAACAGGAATCTCCAAAGTTAACTAATTGAAACACTAACAGGAATCTCCATAATTAACTAATTGAAGCACTAACAGGGATCTCCATAATTAACTAATTGAAACACTAACAGGGATCTCCAAAGATAACTAATTGAAACACTAACAGGGATCTCCTAAGTTAACTAATTGAAACACTAACAGGAATCTCCATAATTAACTAATTGAAACACTAACAGGGATCTCCATAATTAACTAATTGAAACACTAACAGGGATCTCCATAATTAACTAATTGAAACACTAACAGGGATCTCCAAAGTTAACTAATTGAAACACTAACAGGAATCTCCATAATTAACTAATTGAAACACTAACAGGGATCTCCATAATTAACTAATTGAAACACTAACAGGGATCTCCAAAGTTAACTAATTGAAACACTAACAGGGATCTCCTAAGTTAACTAATTGATGCACGAGCAGGGATCTCCATAATTAACTTATTGAAACACTAACAGGAATCTCCATAATTAACTAATTGAAACACTAACAGGGATCTCCATAATTAACTAATTGAAACACTAACAGGGATCTCCAAAGTTAACTAATTGAAACACTAACAGGAATCTCCAAAGTTAACTAATTGAAACACTAACAGGAATCTCCATAATTAACTAATTGAAACACTAACAGGGATCTCCATAATTAACTAATTGAAACACTAACAGGAATCTCCAAAGATAACTAATTGAAACACTAACAGGGATCTCCAAAGTTAACTAATTGAAACACTAACAGGAATCTCCATAATTAACTAATTGAAACACTAACAGGGATCTCCATAATTAACTAATTGAAACACTAACAGGAATCTCCATAATTAACTAATTGAAACACTAACAGGGATCTCCATAATTAACTAATTGAAACACTAACAGGGATCTCCAAAGATAACTAATTGAAACACTAACAGGGATCTCCAAAGTTAACGAATTGAAACACTAACAGGAATCTCCATAATTAACTAATTGAAACACTAACAGGAATCTCCATAATTAACTAATTGAAACACTAACAGGGATCTCCAAAGTTAACTAATTCAAACACTAACAGGGATCTCCTAAGTTAACTAATTGAAACACGAACAGGGATCTCCATAATTAACTAATTGAAAAACTAACAGGAATCTCCATAATTAACTAATTGAAACACTAACAGGGATCTCCATGATTAACTAATTGAAACACTAACAGGGATCTCCAAAGTTAACTAATTGAAACACTAACAGGAATCTCCATAATTAACTAATTGAAACACTAACAGGGATCTCCAAAGAAAACTAATTGAAACATTAACAGGAATCTCCAAAGATAACTAATTGCAACACTAACAGGAATCTCCATAATTAACTAATTGAAACACTAACAGGGATCTCCATAATTAACTAATTGAAACACTAACAGGGATCTCCATAATTAACTAATTGAAACACTAACAGGAATCTCCATAATTAACTAATTGAAACACTAACAGGGATCTCCATAATTAACTAATTGAAACACTAACAGGGATCTCCATAATTAACTAGTTGAAACACTAACAGGGATCTCCATAATTAACTAATTGAAACACTAACAGGGATCTCCAAAGTTAACTAATTGAAACACTAACAGGGATCTCCATAATTAACTAATTGAAACACTAGCAGGGATCTCCAAAGTTAACTAATTGAAACACTAACAGGGATCTCCATAATTAACTCATTGAAACACTAACAGGGATCTCCAAAGATAACTAATTGAAACACTAACAGGGATCTCCATAATTAACTAATTGAAACACTAACAGGGATCTCCATAATTAACTAATTGAAACACTAACAGGAATCTCCATAATTAACTAATTGAAACACTAACAGGGATCTCCATAATTAACTAATTGAAACACTAATAGGAATCTCCAAAGTTAACTAATTGAAACACTAACAGGAATCTCCATAATTAACTAATTGAAACACTAACAGGGATCTCCAAAGATAACTAATTGAAACACTAACAGGAATCTCCATAATTAACTAATTGAAACACTAACAGGGATCTCCATAATTAACTAATTGAAACACGAACAGGGATCTCCATAATTAACTAATTGAAACACTAACAGGAATCTCCATAATTAACTAATTGAAACACTAACAGGAATCTCCATAATTAACTAATTGAAACACTAACAGGAACCTCCATACTTAACTAATTGAAACACTAAAAGGAACCTCCATACTTAACTAATTGAAACACTAACAGGGATCTCCAAAGTTAACTAATTGAAACACTAACAGGAATCTCCAAAGTTAACTAATTGAAAAACTAACAGGAATCTCCATAATTATCTAATTGAAACACTAACAGGGATCTCCATAATTAACTAATTGAAACACTAACAGGAATCTCCAAAGATAACTAATTGAAACACTAACAGGGATCTCCAAAGTTAACTAATTGAAACACTGACAGGAGTCTCCATAATTATCTAATTGAAACACTAACAGGGATCTCCATAATTAACTAATTGAAACACTAACAGGGATCTCCAAAGATAACTAATTGAAACACTAACAGGGATCTCCAAAGTTAACTAATTGAAACACTAACAGGAATCTCCATAATTAACTAATTGAAACACTAACAGGAATCTCCATAATTAACTAATTGAAACACTAACAGGGATCTCCAAAGTTAACTAATTGAAACACTAACAGGGATCTCCTAAGTTAACTAATTGAAACACGAACAGGGATCTCCATAATTAACTAATTGAAACACTAACAGGAATCTCCATAATTAACTAATTGAAACACTAACAGGGATCTCCATGATTAACTAATTGAAACACTAACAGGGATCTCCAAAGTTAACTAATTGAAACACTAACAGGAATCTCCATAATTAACTAATTGAAACACTAACAGGGATCTCCAAAGAAAACTAATTGAAACATTAACAGGAATCTCCAAAGATAACTAATTGAAACACTAACAGGAATCTCCATAATTAACTAATTGAAACACTAACAGGGATCTCCATAATTAACTAATTGAAACACTAACAGGGATCTCCATAATTAACTAATTGAAACACTAACAGGAATCTCCATAATTAACTAATTGAAACACTAACAGGGATCTCCATAATTAACTAATTGAAACACTAACAGGGATCTCCATAATTAACTAGTTGAAACACTAACAGGGATCTCCATAATTAACTAATTGAAACACTAACAGGGATCTCCATAATTAACTAATTGAAACACTAACAGGGATCTCCAAAGTTAACTAATTGAAACACTAACAGGAATCTCCATAATTAACTAATTGAAACACTAACAGGAATCTCCAAAGTTAACTAATTGAAACACTAACAGGAATCTCCATAATTAACTAATTGAAACACTAACAGGGATCTCCAAAGATAACTAATTGAAACACTAACAGGAATCTCCATAATTAACTAATTGAAACACTAACAGGGATCTCCATAATTAACTAATTGAAACACTAACAGGGATCTCCATAATTAACTAATTGAAACACTAACAGGAATCTCCATAATTAACTAATTGAAACACTAACAGGAATCTCCATAATTAACTAATTGAAACACTAACAGGAACCTCCATACTTAACTAATTGAAACACTAACAGGGATCTCCAAAGTAAACTAATTGAAACACTAACAGGAATCTCCATAATTAACTAATTGAAACAATAACAGGAATCTCCATAATTAACTAATTGAAACACTAACAGGAATCTCCATAATTAACTAATTGAAACACTAACAGGATTCTCCAAAGTAAACTAATTGAAACACTAACAGGAATCTCCATAATTAACTAATTGAAACACTAACAGGGATCTCCATAATTAACTAATTGAAACACTAACAGGAATCCCCATAATTAACTAATTGAAACACTAACAGGGATCTCCAAACTAAACTAATTGAAACACTAACAGGAATCTCCAAAGAAAACTAATTGAAACACTAACAGGAATATCCAAAGATAACTAATTGAAACACTAACAGGAATCTCCATAATTAACTAATTGAAACACTAACAGGGATCTCCAAAGATAACTAATTGAAACACTAACAGGAATCTCCATAATTAACTAATTGAAACACTAACAGGGATCTCCATAATTAACTAATTGAAAGACTAACAGGGATCTCCATAATTAACTAATTGAAACACTAACAGGGATCTCCATAATTAACTAATTGAAACACTAACAGGGATCTCCAAAGATAACTAATTGAAACACTAACAGGAATCTCCATAATTAACTAATTGAAACACTAACAGGGATCTCCATAATTAACTAATTGAAACACTAACAGTGATCTCCATAATTAACTAAATGAAACACTAACAGGGATCTCCAAATTTAACTAATTGAAACACTAACAGGGATCTCCTAAGTTAACTAATAGAAACACGAACAGGGATCTCCATAATTAACTAATTGAAACACTAACAGGGATCTCCATAATTAACTAATTGAAACACTAACAGGGATCTCCAAAGATAACTAATTGAAACACTAACAGGGATCTCCAAAGTTAACTAATTGAAAGACTAACAGGAATCTCCATAATTAACTAATTGAAACACTAACAGGAATCTCCATAATTAACTAATTGAAACACTAACAGGGATCTCCAAAGTTAACTAATTGAAACACTAACAGGGATCTCCTAAGTTAACTAATTGAAACACGAACAGGGATCTCCATAATTAACTAATTGAAACACTAACAGGAATCTCCATAATTAACTAATTGAAACACTAACAGGGATCTCCATGATTAACTAATTGAAACACTAACAGGGATCTCCAAAGTTAACTAATTGAAACACTAACAGGAATCTCCATAATTAACTAATTGAAACACTAACAGGGATCTCCAAAGAAAACTAATTGAAACATTAACAGGAATCTCCAAAGATAACTAATTGAAACACTAACAGGAATCTCCATAATTAACTAATTGAAACACTAACAGGGATCTCCATAATTAACTAATTGAAACACTAACAGGGATCTCCATAATTAACTAATTGAAACACTAACAGGAATCTCCATAATTAATTAATTGAAACACTAACAGGGATCTCCATAATTAACTAATTGAAACACTAACAGGGATCTCCATAATTAACTAGTTGAAACACTAGCAGGGATCTCCATAATTAACTAATTGAAACACTAACAGGGATCTCCATAATTAACTAATTGAAACACTAACAGGGATCTCCAAAGTTAACTAATTGAAACACTAACAGGGATCTCCATAATTAACTAATTGAAACACTAGCAGGGATCTCCAAAGTTAACTAATTGAAACACTAACAGGGATCTCCATAATTAACTCATTGAAACACTAACAGGGATCTCCAAAGATAACTAATTGAAACACTAACAGGGATCTCCATAATTAACTAATTGAAACACTAACAGGGATCTCCATAATTAACTAACTGAAACAATAACAGGAATCTCCATAATTAACTAATTGAAACACTAACAGGAATCTCCATAATTAACTAATTGAAACACTAACAGGAATCTCCAAAGTTAACTAATTGAAACACTAACAGGAATCTCCATAATTAACTAATTGAAACACTAACAGGGATCTCCAAAGATAACTAATTGAAACACTAACAGGAATCTCCATAATTAACTAATTGAAACACTAACAGGGATCTCCATAATTAACTAATTGAAACACTAACAGGGATCTCCATAATTAACTAATTGAAACACTAACAGGAATCTCCATAATTAACTAATTGAAACACTAACAGGAACCTCCATACTTAACTAATTGAAACACTAACAGGGATCTCCAAAGTAAACTAATTGAAACACTAACAGGAATCTCCATAATTAACTAATTGAAACAATAACAGGAATCTCCATAATTAACTAATTGAAACACTAACAGGAATCTCCATAATTAACTAATTGAAACACTAACAGGAATCTCCATAATTAACTAATTGAAACACTAACAGGATTCTCCAAAGTAAACTAATTGAAACACTAACAGGAATCTCCATAATTAACTAATTGAAACACTAACAGGGATCTCCATAATTAACTAATTGAAACACTAACAGGAATCCCCATAATTAACTAATTGAAACACTAACAGGGATCTCCAAACTAAACTAATTGAAACACTAACAGGAATCTCCAAAGAAAACTAATTGAAACACTAACAGGAATATCCAAAGATAACTAATTGAAACACTAACAGGAATCTCCATAATTAACTAATTGAAACACTAACAGGGATCTCCAAAGATAACTAATTGAAACACTAACAGGAATCTCCATAATTAACTAATTGAAACACTAAATGGGATCTCCATAATTAACTAATTGAAACACTAACAGGGATCTCCATAATTAACTAATTGAAACACTAACAGGGATCTCCATAATTAACTAATTGATACACTAACAGGGATCTCCAAAGATAACTAATTGAAACACTAACAGGAATCTCCATAATTAACTAATTGAAACACTAACAGGGATCTCCATAATTAACTAATTGAAACACTAACAGTGATCTCCATAATTAACTAAATGAAACACTAACAGGGATCTCCAAAGTTAACTAATTGAAACACTAACAGGGATCTCCTAAGTTAACTAATAGAAACACGAACAGGGATCTCCATAATTAACTAATTGAAACACTAACAGGGATCTCCATAATTAACTAATTGAAACACTAACAGGGATCTCCAAAGTTAACTAATTGAAACACTAACAGGAATCTCCAAAGTTAACTAATTGAAACACTAACAGGAATCTCCATAATTAACTAATTGAAACACTAACAGGGATCTCCATAATTAACTAATTGAAACACTAACAGGGATCTCCAAAGATAACTAATTGAAACATTAACAGGGATCTCCAAAGTTAACTAATTGAAACACTAACAGGAATCTCCATAATTAACTAATTGAAACACTAACAGGGATCTCCATAATTAACTAATTGAAACACTAACAGGGATCTCCAAAGATAACTAATTGAAACACTAACAGGGATCTCCAAAGTTAACTAATTGAAACACTAACAGGAATCTCCATAATTAACTAATTGAATCACTAACAGGAATCTCCATAATTAACTAATTGAAACACTAACAGGAATCTCCATAATTAACTAATTGAAACACTAACAGGGATCTCCAAAGTTAACTAATTGAAACACTAACAGGGATCTCCAAAGATAACTAATTGAAACACTAACAGGGATCTCCAAAGTTAACTAATTGAAACACTAACAGGGATCTCCTAAGTTAACTAATTGAAACACGAACAGGGATCTCCATAATTAACTAATTGAAACACTAACAGGAATCTCCATAATTAACTAATTGAAACACTAACAGGGATCTCCATGATTAACTAATTGAAACACTAACAGGGATCTCCAAAGTTAACTAATTGAAACACTAACAGGAATCTCCATAATTAACTAATTGAAACACTAACAGGGATCTCCAAAGAAAACTAATTGAAACATTAACAGGAATCTCCAAAGATAACTAATTGAAACACTAACAGGAATCTCCATAATTAACTAATTGAAACACTGACAGGGATCTCCATAATTAACTAATTGAAACACTAACAGGGATCTCCATAATTAACTAATTGAAACACTAACAGGAATCTCCATAATTAACTAATTGAAACACTAACAGGGATCTCCATAATTAACTAATTGAAACACTAATAGGGATCTCCATAATTAACTAATTGAAACACTAACAGGGATCTCCAAAGATAACTAATTGAAACACTAACAGGAATCTCCATAATTAACTAATTGAAACACTAACAGGGATCTCCATAATTAACTAATTGAAACACTAACAGGGATCTCCATAATTAACTAATTGAAACACTAACAGGGATCTCCAAAGTTAACTAATTGAAACACTAACAGGGATCTCCATAATTAACTAATTGAAACACTAACAGGGATCTCCAAAGTTAACTAATTGAAACACTAACAGGGATCTCCATAATTAACTCATTGAAACACTAACAGGGATCTCCAAAGATAACTAATTGAAACACTAACAGGGATCTCCATAATTAACTAATTGAAACACTAACAGGGATCTCCATAATTAACTAATTGAAACACTAACAGGATTCTCCAAAGTAAACTAATTGAAACACTAACAGGAATCTCCATAATTAACTAATTGAAACACTAACAGGGATCTCCATAATTAACTAATTGAAACACTAACAGGAATCTCCATAATTAACTAATTGAAACACTAACAGGGATCTCCAAAGTAAACTAATTGAAACACTAACAGGAATCTCCAAAGAAAACTAATTGAAACACTAACAGGAATATCCAAAGATAACTAATTGAAACACTAACAGGAATCTCCATAATTAACTAATTGAAACACTAACAGGGATCTCCATAATTAACTAATTGAAACACTAACAGGGATCTCCATAATTAACTAATTGAAACACTAACAGGGATCTCCAAAGATAACTAATTGAAACACTAACAGGAATCTCCATAATTAACTAATTGAAACACTAACAGGGATCTCCATAATTAACTAATTGAAACACTAACAGTGATCTCCATAATTAACTAATTGAAACAATAACAGGGATCTCCAAAGTTAACTAATTGAAACACTAACAGGGATCTCCATAATTAACTAATTGAAACACTAACAGGAATCTCCATAATTAACTAATTGAAACACTAACAGGAATCTCCAAAGTAAACTAATTGAAACACTAACAGGAATCTCCAGAATTAACTAATTGAAACACTAACAGGGATCTCCATAATTAACTAATTGAAACACTAACAGGGATCTCCAAAGTAAACTAATTGAAACACTAACAGGAATCTCCAAAGAAAACTAATTGAAACACCAACAGGAATCTCCAAAGATAACTAATTGAAACACTAACAGGAATCTCCATAATTAACGAATTGAAACACTAACAGGGATCTCCATAATTAACTAATTGAAACACTAACAGGGATCTCCATAATTAACTAATTGAAACACTAACAGGGATCTCCAAAGATAACTAATTGAAACACTAACAGGAATCTCCATAATTAACTAATTGAAACACTAACAGGGATCTCCATAATTAACTAATTGAAACACTAACAGTGATCTCCATAATTAACTAAATGAAACACTAACAGGAATCTCCAAAGTTAACTAATTGAAACACTAACAGGGATCTCCTAAGTTAACTAATTGAAACACGAACAGGGATCTCCATAATTAACTAATTGAAACACTAACAGGGATCTCCATAATTAACTAATTGAAACACTAACAGGGATCTCCAAAGTTAACTAATTGAAACACTAACAGGAATCTCCAAAGTTAACTAATTGAAACACTAACAGGAATCTCCATAATTAACTAATTGAAACACTAACAGGGATCTCCATAATTAACTAATTGAAACACTAACAGGGATCTCCAAAGATAACTAATTGAAACATTAACAGGGATCTCCAAAGTTAACTAATTGAAACACTAACAGGAATCTCCATAATTAACTAATTGAAACACTAACAGGGATCTCCATAATTAACTAATTGAAACACTAACAGGGATCTCCAAAGATAACTAATTGAAACACTAACAGGGATCTCCAAAGTTAACTAATTGAAACACTAACAGGAATCTCCATAATTAACTAATTGAATCACTAACAGGAATCTCCATAATTAACTAATTGAAACACTAACAGGAATCTCCATAATTAACTAATTGAAACACTAACAGGGATCTCCAAAGTTAACTAATTGAAACACTAACAGGGATCTCCTAAGTTAACTAATTGAAACACGAACAGGGATCTCCATAATTAACTAATTGAAACACTAACAGGAATCTCCATAATTAACTAATTGAAACACTAACAGGGATCTCCATGATTAACTAATTGAAACACTAACAGGGATCTCCAAAGTTAACTAATTGAAACACTAACAGGAATCTCCATAATTAACTAATTGAAACACTAACAGGGATCTCCAAAGAAAACTAATTGAAACATTAACAGGAATCTCCAAAGATAACTAATTGAAACACTAACAGGAATCTCCATAATTAACTAATTGAAACACTAACAGGGATCTCCATAATTAACTAATTGAAACACTAACAGGGATCTCCATAATTAACTAATTGAAACACTAACAGGAATCTCCATAATTAACTAATTGAAACACTAACAGGGATCTCCATAATTAACTAATTGAAACACTAATAGGGATCTCCATAATTAACTAATTGAAACACTAACAGGGATCTCCAAAGATAACTAATTGAAACACTAACAGGAATCTCCATAATTAACTAATTGAAACACTAACAGGGATCTCCATAATTAACTAATTGAAACACTAACAGGGATCTCCATAATTAACTAATTGAAACACTAACAGGGATCTCCAAAGTTAACTAATTGAAACACTAACAGGGATCTCCATAATTAACTAATTGAAACACTAACAGGGATCTCCAAAGTTAACTAATTGAAACACTAACAGGGATCTCCATAATTAACTCATTGAAACACTAACAGGGATCTCCAAAGATAACTAATTGAAACACTAACAGGGATCTCCATAATTAACTAATTGAAACACTAACAGGGATCTCCATAATTAACTAATTGAAACACTAACAGGAATCTCCATAATTAACTAATTGAAACACTAACAGGAATCTCCAAAGTTAACTAATTGAAACACTAACAGGAATCTCCATAATTAACTAATTGAAACACTAACAGGGATCTCCATAATTAACTAATTGAAACACTAACAGGGATCTCCAAAGATAACTAATTGAAACACTAACAGGAATCTCCATAATTAACTAATTGAAACACTAACAGGGATCTCCATAATTAACTAGTTGAAACACTAACAGGGATCTCCATAATTAAATAATTGAAACACTAACAGGGATCTCCATAATTAACTAATTGAAACACTAACAGGAATCTCCATAATTAACTAATTGAAACACTAACAGGAATCTCCATAATTAACTATTTGAAACACTAACAGGAACCTCCAAACTTAACTAATTGAAACACTAACAGGGATCTCCATAATTAACTAATTGAAACACTAACAGGAATCTCCATAATTAACTAATTGAAACACTAACAGGAATCTCCATAATTAACTAATTGAAACACTAACAGGGATCTCCTAAGTTAACTAATTGAAACACGAACAGGGATCTCCAAAGTTAACTAATTGTAACACTAACAGGAATCTCCATAATTAACTAATTGAAACACTAACAGGGATCTCCAAAGAAAACTAATTGAAACATTAACAGGAATCTCCAAAGATAACTAATTGAAACACTAACAGGAATCTCCATAATTAACTAATTGAAACACTAACAGGGATCTCCATAATTAACTAATTGAAACACTAACAGGGATCTCCATAATTAACTAATTGAAACACTAACAGGAATCTCCATAATTAACTAATTGAAACACTAACAGGGATCTCCATAATTAACTAATTGAAACACTAACAGGGATCTCCATAATTAACTAATTGAAACACTAACAGGGATCTCCATAATTAACTAATTGAAACACAAACAGGGATCTCCAAAGTTAACTAATTGAAACACTAACAGGGATCTCCATAATTAACTAATTGAAACACTAGCAGGGATCTCCAAAGTTAACTAATTGAAACACTAACAGGGATCTCCATAATTAACTCATTGAAACACTAACAGGGATCTCCAAAGATAACTAATTGAAACACTAACAGGGATCTCCATAATTAACTAATTGAAACACTAACAGGGATCTCCATAATTAACTAACTGAAACACTAACAGGAATCTCCATAATTAACTAATTGAAACACTAACAGGAATCTCCATAATTAACTAATTGAAACACTAACAGGAATCTCCAAAGTTAACTAATTGAAACACTAACAGGAATCTCCATAATTAACTAATTGAAACACTAACAGGGATCTCCAAAGATAACTAATTGAAACACTAACAGGAATCTCCATAATTAACTAATTGAAACACTAACAGGGATCTCCAAAGATAACTAATTGAAACACTAACAGGGATCTCCATAATTAACTAATTGAAACACTAACAGGAATCTCCATAATTAACTTATTGAAACACTAACAGGAATCTCCATAATTAACTAATTGAAACACTAACAGGAACCTCCATACTTAACAAATTGAAACACTAACAGGGATCTCCAAAGTAAACTAATTGAAACACTAACAGGAATCTCCATAATTAACTAATTGAAACACTAACAGGAATCTCCATAATTAACTAATTGAAACACTAACAGGAATCTCCATAATTAACTAATTGAAACACTAACAGGATTCTCCAAAGTAAACTAATTGAAACACTAACAGGAATCTCCATAATTAACTAATTGAAACACTAACAGGGATCTCCATAATTAACTAATTGAAACACTAACAGGAATCTCCATAATTACCTAATTGAAACACTAACAGGGATCTCCAAAGTAAACTAATTGAAACACTAACAGGAATCTCCAAAGAAAACTAATTGAAACACTAACAGGAATATCCAAAGATAACTAATTGAAACACTAACAGGAATCTCCATAATTAACTAATTGAAACACTAACAGGGATCTCCATAATTAACTAATTGAAACACTAACAGGGATCTCCATAATTAACTAATTGAAACACTAACAGGGATCTCCAAAGATAACTAATTGAAACACTAACAGGAATCTCCATAATTAACTAATTGAAACACTAACAGGGATCTCCATAATTAACTAATTGCAACACTAACAGTGATCTCCATAATTAACTAATTGAAACACTAACAGGGATCTCCAAAGTTAACTAATTGAAACACTAACAGGGATCTCCATAATTAACTAATTGAAACACTAACAGGAATCTCCATAATTAACTAATTGAAACACTAACAGGAATCTCCAAAGTAAACTAATTGAAACACTAACAGGAATCTCCATAATTAACTAATTGAAACACTAACAGGGATCTCCATAATTAACTAATTGAAACACTAACAGGAATCTCCATAATTAACTAATTGAAACACTAACAGGGATCTCCAAAGTAAACTAATTGAAACACTAACAGGAATCTCCAAAGAAAACTAATTGAAACACTAACAGGAATCTCCAAAGATAACTAATTGAAACACTAACAGGAATCTCCATAATTAACTAATTGAAACACTAACAGGGATCTCCATAATTAACTAATTGAAACACTAACAGGGATCTCCAAAGATAACTAATTGAAACACTAACAGGAATCTCCATAATTAACTAATTGAAACACTAACAGGGATCTCCATAATTAACTAATTGAAACACTAACAGTGATCTCCATAATTAACTAAATGAAACACTAACAGGGATCTCCAAAGTTAACTAATTGAAACACTAACAGGGATCTCCTAAGTTAACTAATTGAAACACGAACAGGGATCTCCATAATTAACTAATTGAAACACTAACAGGGATCTCCATAATTAACTAATTGAAACACTAACAGGGATCTCCAAAGTTAACTAATTGAAACACTAACAGGAATCTCCAAAGTTAACTAATTGAAACACTAACAGGAATCTCCATAATTAACTAATTGAAACACTAACAGGGATCTCCATAATTAACTAATTGAAACACTAACAGGGATCTCCAAAGATAACTAATTGAAACACTAACAGGGATCTCCAATGTTAACTAATTGAAACACAAACAGGAATCTCCATAATTAACTAATTGAAACACTAACAGGGATCTCCATAATTAACTAATTGAAACACTAACAGGGATCTCCAAAGATAACTAATTGAAACACTAACAGGGATCTCCAAAGTTAACTAATTGAAACACTAACAGGAATCTCCATAATTAACTAATTGAATCACTAACAGGAATCTCCATAATTAACTAATTGAAACACTAACAGGAATCTCCATAATTAACTAATTGAAACACTAACAGGGATCTCCAAAGTTAACTAATTGAAACACTAACAGGGATCTCCTAAGTTAACTAATTGAAACACGAACAGGGATCTCCATAATTAACTAATTGAAACACTAACAGGAATCTCCATAATTAACTAATTGAAACACTAACAGGGATCTCCATGATTAACTAATTGAAACACTAACAGGGATCTCCAAAGTTAACTAATTGAAACACTAACAGGAATCTCCATAATTAACTAATTGAAACACTAACAGGGATCTCCAAAGAAAACTAATTGAAACATTAACAGGAATCTCCAAAGATAACTAATTGAAACACTAACAGGAATCTCCATAATTAACTAATTGAAACACTAACAGGGATCTCCATAATTAACTAATTGAAACAGTAACAGGGATCTCCATAATTAACTAATTGAAACACTAACAGGAATCTCCATAATTAACTAATTGAAACACTAACAGGGATCTCCATAATTAACTAATTGAAACACTAATAGGGATCTCCATAATTAACTAATTGAAACACTAACAGGGATCTCCAAAGATAACTAATTGAAACACTAACAGGAATCTCCATAATTAACTAATTGAAACACTAACAGGGATCTCCATAATTAACTAATTGAAACACTAACAGGGATCTCCATAATTAACTAATTGAAACACTAACAGGGATCTCCAAAGTTAACTAATTGAAACACTAACAGGGATCTCCATAATTAACTAATTGAAACACTAACAGGGATCTCCAAAGTTAACTAATTGAAACACTAACAGGGATCTCCATAATTAACTCATTGAAACACTAACAGGGATCTCCATAATTAACTAATTGAAACACTAACAGGGATCTCCATAATTAACTAATTGAAACACTAACAGGGATCTCCATAATTAACTAATTGAAACACTAACAGGAATCTCCATAATTAACTAATTGAAACACTAACAGGAATCTCCAAAGTTAACTAATTGAAACAGTAACAGGAATCTCCATAATTAACTAATTGAAACACTAACAGGGATCTCCATAATTAACTAATTGAAACACTAACAGGGATCTCCAAAGATAACTAATTGAAACACTAACAGGAATCTCCATAATTAACTAATTGAAACACTAACAGGGATCTCCATAATTAACTAATTGAAACACTAACAGGGATTTCCATAATTAAATAATTGAAACACTAACAGGGATCTCCATAATTAACTAATTGAAACACTAACAGGAATCTCCATAATTAACTAATTGAAACACTAACAGGAATCTCCATAATTAACTATTTAAAACACTAACAGGAACCTCCAAACTTAACTAATTGAAACACTAACAGGGATCTCCATAATTAACTAATTGAAACACTAACAGGAATCTCCATAATTAACTAATTGAAACACTAACAGGAATCTCCATAATTAACTAATTGAAACACTAACAGGGATCTCCTAAGTTAACTAATTGAAACACGAACAGGGATCTCCATAATTAACTAATTGAAACACTAACAGGAATCTCCATAATTAACTAATTGAAACACTAACAGGGATCTCCATGATTAACTAATTGAAACACTAACAGGGATCTCCAAAGTTAACTAATTGAAACACTAACAGGGATCTCCAAAGAAAACTAATTGAAACATTAACAGGAATCTCCAAAGATAACTAATTGAAACACTAACAGGAATCTCGATAATTAACTAATTGAAACACTAACAGGGATCTCCATAATTAACTAATTGAAACACTAACAGGGATCTCCATAATTAACTAATTGAAACACTAACAGGAATCTCCATAATTAACTAATTGAAACACTAACAGGGATCTCCATAATTAACTAATTGAAACACTAACAGGGATCTCCAAAGATAACTAATTGAAACACTAACAGGAATCTCCATAATTAACTAATTGAAACACTAACAGGGATCTCCATAATTAACTAATTGAAACACTAACAGGGATCTCCAAAGTTAACTAATTGAAACACTAACAGGGATCTCCATAATTAACTAATTGAAACACTAACAGGGATCTCCAAAGTTAACTAATTGAAACACTAACAGGGATCTCCAAAGTAAACTAATTGAAGCACTAACAGGAATCTCCATAATTAACTAATTGAAACACTAACATGAATCTCCATAATTAACTAATTGAAACACTAACAGGGATCTCCAAATAATAACTAATTGAAACACTAACAGGAATCTCCATAATTAACTAATTGAAACACTAACAGGGATCTCCATAATTAACTAATTGAAACACTAACAGGAATCTCCATAATTAACTAATTGAAACACTAACAGGGATCTCCATAATTAACTAATTGAAACACTAACAGGGATCTCCAAAGTTAACTAATTGAAACACTAACAGGGATCTCCTAAGGTAACTAATTGAAACACGAACAGGGATCTCCATAATTAACTAATTGAAACACTAACAGGAATCTCCATAATTAACTAATTGAAACACTAACAGGGATCTCCAAAGTTAACTAATTGAAAAACTAACAGGGATCTCCAAAGAAAACTAATTGAAACACTAACAGGGATCTCCATAATTAACTAATTGAAACACTAACAGGAATCTCCATAATTAACTAATTGAAACACTAACAGGAATCTCCATAATTAACTAATTGAAACACTAACAGGAATCTCCATAATTAACTAATTGAAACACTAACAGGGATCTCCATAATTAACTAATTGAAACACTAACAGGGATCTCCATAATTAACTAATTGAAACACTAACAGGGATCTCCAAAGTTAACTAATTGAAACACTAACAGGGATCTCCATAATTAACTAATTGAAACACTAACAGGGATTTCCAAAGTTAACTAATTGAAACACTAACAGGGATCTCCATAATTAACTCATTGAAACACTAACAGGGATCTCCAAAGATAACTAATTGAAACACTAACAGGGATCTCCATAATTAACTAATTGAAACACTAACAGGGATCTCCATAATTAACTAATTGAAACACTAACAGGGATCTCCATAATTAACTAATTGAAACACTAACAGGAATCTCCAAAGTTAACTAATTGAAACACTAACAGGGATCTCCATAATTAACTAATTGAAACACTAACAGGGATCTCCATAATTAACTAATTGAAACACTAACAGGGATCTCCAAAGATAACTAATTGAAACACTAACAGGAATCTCCTTAATTAACTAATTGAAACACTAACAGGGATCTCCATAATTAACTAATTGAAACACTAACAGGGATCTCCATAATTAAATAATTGAAACACTAACAGGGATCTCCATAATTAACTAATTGAAACACTAACAGGAATCTCCATAATTAACTAATTGAAACACTAACAGGAATCTCCATAATTAACTAATTGAAACAATAACAGGAACCTCCAAACTTAACTAATTGAAACACTAACAGGGATCTCCATAATTAACTAATTGAAACACTAACAGGGATCTCCAAAGTTAACTAATTGAAACACTAACAGGGATCTCCATAATTAACTAATTGAAACACTAACAGGGATCTCCAAAGTTAACTAATTGAAACACTAACAGGGATCTCCATAATTAACTCATTGAAACACTAACAGGGATCTCCAAAGATAACTAATTGAAACACTAACAGGGATCTCCATAATTAACTAATTGAAACACTAACAGGGATCTCCATAATTAACTAATTGAAACACTAACAGGGATCTCCATAATTAACTAATTGAAACACTAACAGGAATCTCCAAAGTTAACTAATTGAAACACTAACAGGAATCTCCATAATTAACTAACTGAAACACTAAAAGGGATCTCCATAATTAACTAATTGAAACACTAACAGGGATCTCCAAAGATAACTAATTGAAACACTAACAGGAATCTCCATAATTAACTAATTGAAACACTAACAGGGATCTCCATAATTAACTAATTGAAACACTAACAGGGATCTCCATAATTAAATAATTGAAACACTAACAGGGATCTCCATAATTAACTAATTGAAACACTAACAGGAATCTCCATAATTAACTAATTGAAACACTAACAGGAATCTCCATAATTAACTAATTGAAACACTAACAGGGATCTCCATAATTAACTAATTGTAACACTAACAGGGATCTCCATAATTATCTAATTGAAACACTAACAGGGATCTCCAAAGTTAACTAATTGAAACACTAACAGGGATCTCCATAATTAACTAATTGAAACACTAACAGGGATCTCCAAGGTTAACTAATTGAAACACTAACAGGGATCTCCAAAGTAAACTAATTGAAACACTAACAGGAATCTCCATAATTAACTAATTGAAACACTAACATGAATCTCCATAATTAACTAATTGAAACACTAACAGGGATCTCCAAAGATAACTAATTGAAACACTAACAGGAATCTCCATAATTAACTAATTGAAACACTAACAGGGATCTCCATAATTAACTAATTGAAACACTAACAGGAATCTCCATAATTAACTAATTGAAACACTAACAGGAATCTCCATAATTAACTAATTGAAACACTAACAGGGATCTCCATAATTAACTAATTGAAACACTAACAGGGATCTCCAAAGTTAACTAATTGAAACACTAACAGGGATCTCCTAAGTTAACTAATTGAAACACGAACAGGGATCTCCATAATTAACTAATTGAAACACTAACAGGAATCTCCATAATTAACTAATTGAAACACTAACAGGAATCTCCAAAGTTAACTAATTGAAACACTAACAGGGATCTCCAAAGAAAACTAATTGAAACACAAACAGGGATCTCCATAATTAACTAATTGAAACACTAACAGGAATCTCCATAATTAACTAGTTGAAACACTAACAGGAATCTCCATAATTAACTAATTGAAACACTAACAGGAATCTCCATAATTAACTAATTGAAACACTAACAGGGATCTCCATAATTAACTAATTGAAACACTAACAGGGATCTCCATAATTAACTAATTGAAACACTAACAGGGATCTCCATAATTAACTAATTGAAACACTAACAGGGATCTCCAAAGTTAACTAATTGAAACACTAACAGGGAACTCCATAATTAACTAATTGAAACACTAACAGGGATCTCCAAAGTTAACTAATTGAAACACTAACAGGGATCTCCATAATTAACTCATTGAAGCACTAACAGGGATCTCCAAAGATAACTAATTGAAACACTAACAGGGATCTCTATAATTAACTAATTGAAACACTAACAGGGATCTCCATAATTAACTAATTGTAACACTAACAGGAATCTCCATAATTAACTAATTGAAACACTAACAGGAATCTCCAAAGTTAACTAATTGAAACACTAACAGGAATCTCCATAATTAACTAATTGAAACACTAACAGGGATCTCCATAATTAACAAATTGAAACACTAACAGGGATCTCCAAAGATAACTAATTGAAACACTAACAGGAATCTCCATAATTAACTAATTGAAACACTAACAGGGATCTCCATAATTAACTAATTGAAACACTAACAGGGATCTCCATAATTAAATAATTGAAACACTAACAGGGATCTCCATAATTAACTAATTGAAACACTAACAGGAATCTCCATAATTAACTAATTGAAACACTAACAGGAATCTCCATAATTAACTAATTGAAACACTAACAGGAACCTCCAAACTTAACTAATTGAAACACTAACAGGGATCTCCATAATTAACTAATTGAAACACTAACAGGAATCTCCATAATTAACTAATTGAAACACTAAAAGGAATATCCATAATTAACTAATTGAAACACTAACAGGGATCTCCTAAGTTAACTAATTGAAACACGAACAGGGATCTCCATAATTAACTAATTGAAACACTAACAGGAATCTCCATAATTAACTAATTGAAACACGAACAGGGATCTCCATGATTAACTAATTGAAACACTAACAGGGATCGCCAAAGTTAACTAATTGTAACACTAACAGGAATCTCCATAATTAACTAATTGAAACACTAACAGGGATCTCCAAAGAAAACTAATTGAAACATTAACAGGAATCTCCAAAGATAACTAATTGAAACACTAACAGGAATCTCCATAATTAACTAGTTGAAACACTAACAGGGATCTCCATAATTAACTAATTGAAACACTAACAGGAATCTCCATAATTAACTAATTGAAACACTAACAGGAATCTCCATAATTAACTAATTGAAACACTAACAGGGATCTCCATAATTAACTAATTGAAACACTAACAGGGATCTCCAAAGTTAACTAATTGAAACACTAACAGGGATCTCATAAGTTAACTAATTGAAACACGAACAGGGATCTCCATAATTAACTAATTGAAACACTAACAGGAATCTCCATAATTAACTAATTGAAACACTAACAGGAATCTCCAAAGTTAACTAATTGAAACACTAACAGGGATCTCCAAAGAAAACTAATTGAAACACTAACAGGGATCTCCATAATTAACTAATTGAAACACTAACAGGAATCTCCATAATTAACTAATTGAAACACTAACAGGAATCTCCATAATTAACTAATTGAAACACTAACAGGAATCTCCATAATTAACTAATTGAAACACTAACAGGGATCTCCATAATTAACTAATTGAAACACTAACAGGGATCTCCAAAGATAACTAATTGAAACACTAACAGGAATCTCCATAATTAACTAATTGAAACACTAACAGGGATCTCCATAATTAACTAATTGAAACACTAACAGGGATCTCCATAATTAAATAATTGAAACACTAACAGGGATCTCCATAATTAACTAATTGAAACACTAACAGGAATCTCCATAATTAACTAATTGAAACACTAACAGGAATCTCCATAATTAACTAATTGAAACACTAACAGGAACCTCCAAACTTAACTAATTGAAACACTAACAGGGATCTCCATAATTAACTAATTGAAACACTAACAGGAATCTCCATAATTAACTAATTGAAACACTAAAAGGAATCTCCATAATTAACTAATTGAAACACTAACAGGGATCTCCTAAGTTAACTAATTGAAACACGAACAGGGATCTCCATAATTAACTAATTGAAACACTAACAGGAATCTCCATAATTAACTAATTGAAACACGAACAGGGATCTCCATGATTAACTAATTGAAACACTAACAGGGATCGCCAAAGTTAACTAATTGTAACACTAACAGGAATCTCCATAATTAACTAATTGAAACACTAACAGGGATCTCCAAAGAAAACTAATTGAAACATTAACAGGAATCTCCAAAGATAACTAATTGAAACACTAACAGGAATCTCCATAATTAACTAATTGAAACACTAACAGGGATCTCCATAATTAACTAATTGAAACACTAACAGGAATCTCCATAATTAACTAATTGAAACACTAACAGGAATCTCCATAATTAACTAATTGAAACACTAACAGGGATCTCCATAATTAACTAATTGAAACACTAACAGGGATCTCCAAAGTTAACTAATTGAAACACTAACAGGGATCTCATAAGTTAACTAATTGAAACACGAACAGGGATCTCCATAATTAACTAATTGAAACAGTAACAGGAATCTCCATAATTAACTAATTGAAACACTAACAGGAATCTCCAAAGTTAACTAATTGAAACACTAACAGGGATCTCCAAAGAAAACTAATTGAAACACTAACAGGGATCTCCATAATTAACTAATTGAAACACTAACAGGAATCTCCATAATTAACTAATTGAAACACTAACAGGAATCTCCATAATTAACTAATTGAAACACTAACAGGAATCTCCATAATTAACTAATTGAAACACTAACAGGGATCTCCATAATTAACTAATTGAAACACTAACAGGGATCTCCAAAATTAACTAATTGAAACACTAACAGGGATCTCCATAATTAACTAATTGAAACACTAACAGGGATCTCCAAAGTTAACTAATTGAAACACTAACAGGGATCTCCATAATTAACTAATTGAAACACTAACAGGGATCTCCAAAGTTAACTAATTGAAACACTAACAGGGATCTCCATAATTAACTCATTGAAACACTAACAGGGATCTCCAAAGATAACTAATTGAAACACTAACAGGGATCTCTATAATTAACTAATTGAAACACTAACAGGGATCTCCATAATTAACTAATTGAAACACTAACAGGAATCTCCATAATTAACTAATTGAAACACTAACAGGAATCTCCAAAGTTAACTAATTGAAACACTAACAGGAATCTCCATAATTAACTAATTGAAACACTAACAGGGATCTCCATAATTAACAAATTGAAACACTAACAGGGATCTCCAAAGATAACTAATTGAAACACTAACAGGAATCTCCATAATTAACTAATTGAAACACTAACAGGGATCTCCATAATTACCTAATTGAAACACTAACAGGGATCTCCATAATTAAATAATTGAAACACTAACAGGGATCTCCATAATTAACTAATTGAAACACTAACAGGAATCTCCATAATTAACTAATTGAAACACTAACAGGAACCTCCAAACTTAACTAATTGAAACACTAACAGGGATCTCCATAATTAACTAATTGAAACACTAACAGGAATCTCCATAATTAACTAATTGAAACACTAACAGGAATCTCCATAATTAACTAATTGAAACACTAACAGGGATCTCCTAAGTTAACTAATTGAAACACGAACAGGGATCTCCATAATTAACTAATTGAAACACTAACAGGAATCTCCATAATTAACTAATTGAAACACTAACAGGGATCTCCATGATTAACTAATTGAAACACTAACAGGGATCTCCAAAGTTAACTAATTGTAACACTAACAGGAATCTCCATAATTAACTAATTGAAACACTAACAGGGATCTCCAAAGAAAACTAATTGAAACATTAACAGGAATCTCCAAAGATAACTAATTGAAACACTAACAGGAATCTCCATAATTAACTAATTGAAACACTAACAGGGATCTCCATAATTAACTAATTGAAACACTAACAGGGATCTCCATAATTAACTAATTGAAACACTAACAGGGATCTCCATAATTAACTAATTGAAACACTAACAGGGATCTCCATAATTAACTAATTGAAACACTAACAGGGATCTCCAAAGATAACTAATTGAAACACTAACAGGAATCTCCATAATTAACTAATTGAAACACTAACAGGGATCTCCATAATTAACTAATTGAAACACTAACAGGGATCTCCATAATTAACTAATTGAAACACTAACAGAGATCTCCAAAGTTAACTAATTGAAACACTAACAGGGATCTCCATAATTAACTAATTGAAACACTAACAGGGATCTCCAAAGTTAACTAATTGAAACACTAACAGGGATCTCCATAATTAACTCATTGAAACACTAACAGGGATCTCCAAAGATAACTAATTGAAACACTAACAGGGATCTCCATAATTAACTAATTGAAACACTAACAGGGATCTCCATAATTAACTAATTGAAACACTAACAGGGATCTCCATAATTAACTAATTGAAACACAAACAGGAATCTCCATAATTAACTAATTGAAACACTAACAGGGATCTCCATAATTAACTAATTGAAACACTAACAGGGATCTCGAAAGTTAACTAATTGAAACACTAACAGGGATCTTCAAAGATAACTAATTGAAACACTAACAGGAATCTCCATAATTAACTAATTGAAACACTAACAGGGATCTCCAAGGAAAACTAATTGAAACACTAACAGGGATCTCCTAAGTTAACTAATTGAAACACTAACAGGGATCTCGAAAGTTAACTAATTGAAACACGAACAGGGATCTCCATAATTAACTAATTGAAACACTAACAGGGATGTCCAAAGTCAGCTAATTGAAACACTAACAGGGATCTCCATAATTAACTAATTGAAACACTAACAGGAATCTCCAAAGTTAACTAATTGAAACACTAACAGGGATCTCCATAATTAACTAATTGAAACACTAACAGGAATCTCCATAATTACCTAATTGAAACACTAACAGGGATCTCCAAAGTTAACTAATTGAAACACTAACAGGGATCTCCATAATTAACTAATTGAAACACTAACAGGGATCTCCATAATTAACTAATTGAAACACTAACAGGGATCTCCTAAGTTAACTAATTGAAACAATAACAGGGATCTCCATAATTAACTAATTGAAACACTAACAGGGATCTCCTAAGTTAACTAATTGAAACACGAACAGGGATCTCCATAATTAACTAATTGAAACACTAACAGGGATCTCCATAATTAACTAATTGAAACACTAACAGGGATCTCCTAAGTTAACTAATTGAAACACTAACAGGAATCTCCATAATTAACTAATTGAAACACTAACAGTGATCTCCATAATTAACTAATTGAAACACTAACAGGGATCTCCAAAGTTAACTAATTGAAACACTAACAGGGATCTCCTAAGTTAACTAATTGAAACACGAACAGGGATCTCCATAATTAACTAATTGAAACACTAACAAGAATCTCCATAATTAACTAATTGAAACACTAACAGGGATCTCCATAATTAACTAATTGAAACACTAACAGGGATCTCCAAAGTTAACTAATTGAAACACTAACAGGAATCTCCAAAGTTAACTAATTGAAACACTAACAGGAATCTCCATAATTAACTAATTGAAACACTAACAGGGATCTCCATAATTAACTAATTGAAACACTAACAGGGATCTCCAAAGATAACTAATTGAAACACTAACAGGGATCTCCTAAGTTAACTAATTGAAACACTAACAGGAATCTCCATAATTAACTAATTGAAACACTAACAGGGATCTCCATAATTAACTAATTGAAACACTAACAGGGATCTCCAAAGATAACTAATTGAAACACTAACAGGGATCTCCAAAGTTAACTAATTGAAACACTAACAGGGATCTCCAAAGTTAACTAATTGAAACACTAACAGGAATCTCCATAATTAACTAATTGAAACACTAACAGGGATCTCCAAAGAAAACTAATTGAAACACTAACAGGGATCTCCAAAGATAACTAACTGAAACACTAACAGGAATCTCCATAATTAACTAATTGAAACACTAACAGGGATCACCATAATTAACTAATTGAAACACTAACAGGGATCTCCATAATTAACTAATTGAAACTCTAACAGGGATCTCCAAAGATAACTAATTGAAATACTAACAGGAATCTCCATAATTAACTAATTGAAACACTAACAGGGATCTCCATAATTAACTAATTTAAACTCTAACAGTGATCCCCATAATTAACTAATTGAAACACTAACAGGGATCTCCAAAGTTAACTAATTGAAACACTAACAGGGATCTCCTAAGTTAACTAATTGAAACACGAACAGGGATCTCCATAATTAACTAATTGAAACACTAACAGGAATCTCCATAATTAACTAATTGAAACACTAACAGGGATCTCCATAATTAACTAATTGAAACACTAACAGGAATCTCCAAAGATAACTAATTGAAACACTAACAGTGATCTCCAAAGTTAACTAATTGAAACACTAACAGGAATCTCCATAATTAACTAATTGAAACACTAACAGGGATCTCCATAATTAACTAATTGAAACACTAACAGGGATCTCCAAAGATAACTAATTGAAACACTAACAGGGATCTCCAAAGTTAACTAATTGAAACACTAACAGGAATCTCCATAATTAACTAATTGAAACACTAACAGGAATCTCCATAATTAACTAATTGAAACACTAACAGGGATCTCCAAAGTTAACTAATTGAAACACTAACAGGGATCTCCTAAGTTAACTAATTGAAACACGAACAGGGATCTCCATAATTAACTAATTGAAACACTAACAGGGATCTCCATAATTAACTAATTGAAACACTAACAGAGATCTCCAAAGTTAACTAATTGAAACACTAACAGGGATCTCCATAATTAACTAATTGAAACACTAACAGGGATCTCCAAAGTTAACTAATTGAAACACTAACAGGGATCTCCATAATTAACTCATTGAAACACTAACAGGGATCTCCAAAGATAACTAATTGAAACACTAACAGGGATCTCCATAATTAACTAATTGAAACACTAACAGGGATCTCCATAATTAACTAATTGAAACACTAACAGGGATCTCCATAATTAACTAATTGAAACACAAACAGGAATCTCCATAATTAACTAATTGAAACACTAACAGGGATCTCCATAATTAACTAATTGAAACACTAACAGGGATCTCGAAAGTTAACTAATTGAAACACTAACAGGGATCTTCAAAGATAACTAATTGAAACACTAACAGGAATCTCCATAATTAACTAATTGAAACACTAACAGGGATCTCCAAGGAAAACTAATTGAAACACTAACAGGGATCTCCTAAGTTAACTAATTGAAACACTAACAGGGATCTCGAAAGTTAACTAATTGAAACACTAACAGGGATCTCCATAATTAACTAATTGAAACACTAACAGGGATGTCCAAAGTCAGCTAATTGAAACACTAACAGGGATCTCCATAATTAACTAATTGAAACACTAACAGGAATCTCCAAAGTTAACTAATTGAAACACTAACAGGGATCTCCATAATTAACTAATTGAAACACTAACAGGAATCTCCATAATTACCTAATTGAAACACTAACAGGGATCTCCAAAGTTAACTAATTGAAACACTAACAGGGATCTCCATAATTAACTAATTGAAACACTAACAGGGATCTCCATAATTAACTAATTGAAACACTAACAGGGATCTCCTAAGTTAACTAATTGAAACAATAACAGGGATCTCCATAATTAACTAATTGAAACACTAACAGGGATCTCCTAAGTTAACTAATTGAAACACGAACAGGGATCTCCATAGTTAACTAATTGAAACACTAACAGGAATCTCCATAATTAACTAATTGAAACACTAACAGGGATCTCCAAAATTAACTAATTGAAACACTAACAGGGATCTCCATAATTAACTAATTGAAACACTAACAGGGATCTCCAAAGTTAACTAATTGAAACACTAACAGGGATCTCCATAATTAACTAATTGAAACACTAACAGGGATCTCCATAATTAACTAATTGAAACACTAACAGGAATCTCCATAATTAACTAATTGAAACACTAACAGGAATCTCCATAATTAACTAATTGAAACACTAACAGTGATCTCCATAATTAACTAATTGAAACACTAACAGGGATCTCCAAAGTTAACTAATTGAAACACTAACAGGGATCTCCTAAGTTAACTAATTGAAACACGAACAGGGATCTCCATAATTAACTAATTGAAACACTAACAAGAATCTCCATAATTAAATAATTGAAACACTAACAGGGATCTCCATAATTAACTAATTGAAACACTAACAGGGATCTCCAAAGTTAACTAATTGAAACACTAACAGGAATCTCCAAAGTTAACTAATTGAAACACTAACAGGAATCTCCATAATTAACTAATTGAAACACTAACAGGGATCTCCATAATTAACTAATTGAAACACTAACAGGGATCTCCAAAGATAACTAATTGAAACACTAACAGGGATCTCCTAAGTTAACTAATTGAAACACTAACAGGAATCTCCATAATTAACTAATTGAAACACTAACAGGGATCTCCATAATTAACTAATTGAAACACTAACAGGGATCTCCAAAGATAACTAATTGAAACACTAACAGGGATCTCCAAAGTTAACTAATTGAAACACTAACAGGAATCTCCATAATTAACTAATTGAAACACTAACAGGAATCTCCATAATTAACGAATTGAAAAACTAACAGGGATCTCCAAAGTTAACTAATTGAAACACTAACAGGGATCTCCTAAGTTAACTAATTGAAACACGAACAGGGATCTCCATAATTAACTAATTGAAACACTAACAGGAATCTCCATAATTAACTAATTGAAACACTAACAGGGATCTCCATAATTAACTAATTGAAACACTAACAGGGATCTCCAAAGTTAACTAATTGAAACACTAACAGGAATCACCATAATTAACTAATTGAAACACTAACAGGGATCTCCAAAGAAAACTAATTGAAACACTAACAGGGATCTCCAAAGATAACTAATTTAAACACTAACAGGAATCTCCATAATTAACTAATTGAAACACTAACAGGGATCACCATAATTAACTAATTGAAACACTAACAGGGATCTCCATAATTAACTAATTGAAACTCTAACAGGGATCTCCAATGATAACTAATTGAAATACTAACAGGAATCTCCATAATTAACTAATTGAAACACTAACAGGGATCTCCATAATTAACTAATTGAAACACTAACAGTGATCTCCATAATTAACTAATTGAAACACTAACAGGGATCTCCAAAGTTAACTAATTGAAACACTAACAGGGATCTCCTAAGTTAACTAATTGAAACACGAACAGGGATCTCCATAATTAACTAATTGAAACACTAACAGGAATCTCCATAATTAACTAATTGAAACACTAACAGGAATCTCCAAAGTTAACTAATTGAAACACTAACAGGAATCTCCATAATTAACTAATTGAAACACTAACAGGGATCTCCATAATTAACTAATTGAAACACTAACAGGAATCTCCAAAGATAACTAATTAAAACACTAACAGTGATCTCCAAAGTTAACTAATTGAAACACTAACAGGAATCTCCATAATTAACTAATTGAAACACTAACAGGGATCTCCATAATTAACTAATTGAAACACTAACAGGGATCTCCAAAGATAACTAATTGAAACACTAACAGGGATCTCCAAAGTTAACTAATTGAAACACTAACAGGAATCTCCATAATTAACTAATTGAAACACTAACAGGAATCTCCATAATTAACTAATTGAAACACTAACAGGGATCTCCAAAGTTAACTAATTGAAACACTAACAGGGATCTCCTAAGTTAACTAATTGAAACACGAACAGGGATCTCCATAATTAACTAATTGAAACACTAACAGGAATCTCCATAATTAACTAATTGAAACACTAACAGGGATCTCCATGATTAACTAATTGAAACACTAACAGGGATCTCCAAAGTTAACTAATTGAAACACTAACAGGAATCTCCATAATTAACTAATTGAAACACTAACAGGGATCTCCATAATTAACTAATTGAAACACTAACAGGGATCTCCATAATTAACTAATTGAAACACTAACAGGAATCTCCATAATTAACTAATTGAAACACTAACAGGGATCTCCATAATTAACTAATTGAAACACTAACAGGGATCTCCATAATTAACTAATTGAAACACTAACAGGAATCTCCATAATTAACTAATTGAAACACTAACAGGGATCTCCATAATTAACTAATTGAAACACTAACAGGGATCTCCTATGTTAACTAATTGAAACACTAACAGGGATCTCCATAATTAACTAATTGAAACACTAACAGGGATCTCCTAAGTTAACTAATTGAATCACGAACAGGGATCTCCATAATTAACTAATTGAAACACTAACAGGAATCTCCATAATTAACTAATTGAAACACTAACAGGAATCTCCATAATTAACTAATTGAAACACTAACAGGGATCTCCATAATTAACTAATTGAAACACTAACAGGGATCTCCAAAGTTAACTAATTGAAACACTAACAGGGATCTCCATAATTAACTAATTGAAACACTAACAGGGATCTCCAAAGTTAACTAATTGAAACACTAACAGGGATCTCCTAAGTTAACTAATTGAAACACGAACTGGGATCTCCATAATTAACTAATTGAAACACTAACAGGAATCTCCTAAGTTAACTAATTGAAACACTAACAGGGATCTCCATGATTAACTAATTGAAACACTAACAGGGATCTCCAAAGTTAACTAATTGAAACACTAACAGGAATCTCCATAATTATCTAATTGAAACACTAACAGGGATCTCCAAAGAAAACTAATTGAAACATTAACAGGAATCTCCAAAGATAACTAATTGAAACACTAACAGGAATCTCCATAATTAACTAATTGAAACACTAACAGGGATCTCCATAATTAACTAATTGAAACACTAACAGGGATCTCCATAATTAACTAATTGAAACACTAACAGGAATCTCCATAATTAACTAATTGAAACACTAACAGGGATCTCCATAATTAACTAATTGAAACACTAACAGGGATCTCCTAAGTTAACTAATTGAAACACTAACAGGGATCTCCATAATTAACTAATTGAAACACTAACAGGGATCTCCTAAGTTAACTAATTGAAACACGAACAGGGATCTCCATAATTACCTAATTGAAACACTAACAGGAATCTCCATAATTAACTAATTGAAACACTAACAGGAATCTCCATAATTAACTAATTGAAACACTAACAGGGATCTCCATAATTAACTAATTGAAACACTAACAGGGATCTCCAAAGTTAACTAATTGAAACACTAACAGGGATCTCCATAATTAACTAATTGAAACACTAACAGGGATCTCCATAATTAACTAATTGAAACACTAACAGGAATCTCCATAATTAACTAATTGAAACACTAACAGGAATCTCCATAATTAACTAATTGAAACACTAACAGTGATCTCCAAAATTAACTAATTGAAACACTAACAGGGATCTCCAAAGTTAACTAATTGAAACACTAACAGGGATCTCCTAAGTTAACTAATTGAAACACGAACAGGGATCTCCATAATTAACTAATTGAAACACTAACAAGAATCTCCATAATTAACTAATTGAAACACTAACAGGGATCTCCATAATTAACTAATTGAAACACTAACAGGGATCTCCAAAGTTAACTAATTGAAACACTAACAGGAATCTCCAAAGTTAACTAATTGAAACACTAACAGGAATCTCCATAATTAACTAATTGAAACACTAACAGGGATCTCCATAATTAACTAATTGAAACACTAACAGGGATCTCCAAAGATAACTAATTGAAACACTAACAGGGAACTCCTAAGTTAACTAATTGAAACACTAACAGGAATCTCCATAATTAACTAATTGAAACACTAACAGGGATCTCCATAATTAACTAATTGAAACACTAACAGGGATCACCAAAGATAACTAATTGAAACACTAACAGGGATCTCCAAAGTTAACTAATTGAAACACTAACAGGAATCTCCATAATTAACTGATTGAAACACTAACAGGAATCTCCATAATTAACTAATTGAAACACTAACAGGAATCTCCATAATTAACGAATTGAAAAACTAACAGGGATCTCCAAAGTTAACTAATTGAAACACTAACAGGGATCTCCTAAGTTAACTAATTGAAACACGAACAGGGATCTCCACAATTAACTAATTGAAACACTAACAGGAATCTCCATAATTAACTAATTGAAACACTAACAGGGATCTCCATAATTAACTAATTGAAACACTAACAGGGATCTCCAAAGTTAACGAATTGAAACACTAACAGGAATCTCCATAATTAACTAATTGAAACACTAACAGGGATCTCCAAAGAAAACTAATTGAAACACTAACAGGAATCTCCAAAGATAACTAATTGAAACACTAACAGGAATCTCCATAATTAACTAATTGAAACACTAACAGGGATCTCCATAATTAACTAATTGAAACACTAACAGGGATCTCCATAATTAACTAAGTGAAATACTAACAGGGATCTCCAAAGTTAACTAATTGAAACACTAACAGGAATCTCCATAATTAACTAATTGAAACACTAACAGAGATCTCCATAATTAACTAATTGAAACACTAACAGTGATCTCCATAATTAACTAATTGAAACACTAACAGGGATCTCCAAAGTTAACTAATTGAAACACTAACAGGGATCTCCTAAGTTAACTAATTGAAACACGAACAGGGATCTCCATAATTAACTAATTGAAACACTAACAGGAATCTCCATAATTAACTAATTGAAACACTAACAGGGATCTCCATAATTAACTAATTGAAACACTAACAGGGATCTCCAAAGTTAATTAATTGAAACACTAACAGGAATCTCCAAAGTTAACTAATTGAAACACTAACAGGAATCTCCATAATTAACTAATTGAAACACTAACAGGGATCTCCATAATTAACTCATTGAAACACTAACAGGAATCTCCAAAGATAACTAATTGAAACACTAACAGGGATCTCCAAAGTTAACTAATTGAAACACTAACAGGAATCTCCATAATTAACTAATTGAAACACTAACAGGGATCTCCATAATTAACAAATTGAAACACTAACAGGGATCTCCAAAGACAACTAATTGAAACACTAACAGGGATCTCCAAAGTTAACTAATTGAAACACTAACAGGAATCTCCATAATTAAATAATTGAAACACTAACAGGAATCTCCATAATTAACTAATTGAAACACTAACAGGGATCTCCAAAGTTAACTAATTGAAACACTAACAGGGATCTCCTAAGTTAACTAATTGAAACACGAACAGGGATCTCCATAATTAACTAATTGAAACACTAACAGGAATCTCCATAATTAACTAATTGAAACACTAACAGGGATCTCCATGATTAACTAATTGAAACACTAACAGGGATCTCCAAAGTTAACTAATTGAAACACTAACAGGAATCTCCATAATTAACTAATTGAAACACTAACAGGGATCTCCAAAGAAAACTGATTGAAACATTAACAGGAATCTCCAAAGATAACTAATTGAAACACTAACAGGAATCTCCATAATTAACTAATTGAAACACTAACAGGGATCTCCATAATTAACTAATTGAAACACTAACAGGGATCTCCATAATTAACTAATTGAAACACTAACAGGAATCTCCATAATTAACTAATTGAAACACTAACAGGGATCTCCATAATTAACTAATTGAAACACTAACAGGGATCTCCATAATTAACTAGTTGAAACACTAACAGGGATCTCCATAATTAAATAATTGAAACACTAACAGGGATCTCCATAATTAACTAATTGAAACACTAACAGGGATCTCCAAAGTTAACTAATTGAAAAACTAACAGGGATCTCCATAATTAACTAATTGAAACACTAGCAGGGATCTCCAAAGTTAACTAATTGAAACACTAACAGGGATCTCCATAATTAACTCATTGAAACACTAACAGGGATCTCCATAATTAACTAATTGAAACACTAACAGGGATCTCCATAATTAACTAATTGAAACACTAACAGGAATCTCCATAATTAACTAATTGAAACACTAACAGGAATCTCCATAATTAACTAATTGAAACACTAACAGGAATCTCCAAAGTTAACTAATTGAAACACTAACAGGAATCTCCATAATTAACTAATTGAAACACTAACAGGGATCTCCAAAGATAACTAATTGAAACACTAACAGGAATCTCCATAATTAACTAATTGAAACACTAACAGGGATCTCCATAATTAACTAATTGAAACACTAACAGGGATCTCCATAATTAACTAATTGAAACACTAACAGGAATCTCCATAATTAACTAATTGAAACACTAACAGGAATCTCCATAATTAACTAATTGAAACACTAACAGGAACCTCCATACTTAACTAATTGAAACACTAACAGGGATCTCCAAAGTAAACTAATTGAAACACTAACAGGAATCTCCATAATTAACTAATTGAAACAATAACAGGAATCTCCATAATTAACTAATTGAAACACTAACAGGAATCTCCATAATTAACTAATTGAAACACTAACAGGAATCTCCATAATTAACTAATTGAAACACTAACAGGATTCTCCAAAGTAAACTAATTGAAACACTAACAGGAATCTCCATAATTAACTAATTGAAACACTAACAGGGATCTCCATAATTAACTAATTGAAACACTAACAGGAATCTCCATAATTAACTAATTGAAACACTAACAGGGATCTCCAAAGTAAACTAATTGAAACACTAACAGGAATCTCCAACGAAAACTAATTGAAACACTAACAGGGATCTCCAAAGATAACTAATTGAAACACTAACAGGAATCTCCATAATTAACTAATTGAAACACTAACAGGGATCTCCATAATTAACTAATTGAAACACTAACAGGGATCTCCATAATTAACTAATTGAAACACTAACAGGAATCTCCATAATTAACTAATTGAAACACTAACAGGGATCTCCATAATTAACTAATTGAAACACTAACAGTGATCTCCATAATTAACTAATTGAAACACTAACAGGGATCTCCAAAGTTAACTAATTGAAACACTAACAGGGATCTCCATAATTAACTAATTGAAACACTAACAGGAATCTCCAAAGTAAACTAATTGAAACACTAACAGGAATCTCCATAATTAACTAATTGAAACACTAACAGGGATCTCCATAATTAACTAATTGAAACACTAACAGGAATCTCCATAATTATCTAATTGAAACACTAACAGGGATCTCCAAAGTAAACTAATTGAAACACTAACAGGAATCTCCAACGAAAACTAATTGAAACACTAACAGGGATCTCCAAAGATAACTAATTGAAACACTAACAGGAATCTCCATAATTAACTAATTGAAACACTAACAGGGATCTCCATAATTAACTAATTGAAACACTAACAGGGATCTCCATAATTAACTAATTGAAACACTAACAGGAATCTCCATAATTAACTAATTGAAACACTAACAGGGATCTCCATAATTAACTAATTGAAACACTAACAGTGATCTCCATAATTAACTAATTGAAACACTAACAGGGATCTCCAAAGTTAACTAATTGAAACACTAACAGGGATCTCCATAATTAACTAATTGAAACACTAACAGGAATCTCCAAAGTAAACTAATTGAAACACTAACAGGAATCTCCATAATTAACTAATTGAAACACTAACAGGGATCTCCATAATTAACTAATTGAAACACTAACAGGAATCTCCATAATTAACTAATTGAAACACTAACAGGGATCTCCAAAGTAAACTAATTGAAACACTAACAGGAATCTCCAAAGAAAACTAATTGAAACACTAACAGGAATCTCCAAAGATAACTAATTGAAACACTAACAGGAATCTCCATAATTAACTAATTGAAACACTAACAGGGATCTCCATAATTAACTAATTGAAACACTAACAGGGATCTCCAAAGATAACTAATTGAAACACTAACAGGAATCTCCATAATTAACTAATTGAAACACTAACAGGGATCTCCATAATTAACTAATTGAAACACTAACAGTGATCTCCATAATTAACTAATTGAAACACTAACAGGGATCTCCAAAGTTAACTAATTGAAACACTAACAGGGATCTCCTAAGTTTACTAATTGAAACACGAACAGGGATCTCCATAATTAACTAATTGAAACACTAACAGGGATCTCCATAATTAAGTAATTGAAACACTAACAGGGATCTCCAAAGTTAACTAATTGAAACACTAACAGGAATCTCCAAAGTTAACTAATTGAAACACTAACAGGAATCTCCATAATTAACTTATTGAAACACTAACAGGGATCTCCATAATTAACTAATTGAAACAATAACAGGGATCTCCAAAGGTAACTAATTGAAACACTAACAGGGATCTCCAAAGTTAACTAATTGAAACACTAACAGGAATCTCCATAATTAACTAATTGAAACACTAACAGGGATCTCCATAATTAACTAATTGAAACACTAACAGGGATCTCCAAAGATAACTAATTGAAACACTAACAGGGATCTCCAAAGTTAACTAATTGAAACACTAACAGGAATCTCCATAATTAACTAATTGAATCACTAACAGGAATCTCCATAATTAACTAATTGAAACACTAACAGGAATCTCCATAATTAACTAATTGAAACACTAACAGGGATCTCCAAAGTTAACTAATTGAAACACTAACAGGGATCTCCTAAGTTAACTAATTGAAACACGAACAGGGATCTCCATAATTAACTAATTGAAACACTAACAGGAATCTCCATAATTAACTAATTGAAACACTAACAGGGATCTCCATGATTAACTAATTGAAACACTAACAGGGATCTCCAAAGTTAACTAATTGAAACACTAACAGGAATCTCCATAATTAACTAATTGAAACACTAACAGGGATCTCCAAAGAAAACTAATTGAAACATTAACAGGAATCTCCAAAGATAACTAATTGAAACACTAACAGGAATCTCCATAATTAACTAATTGAAACACTAACAGGGATCTCCATAATTAACTAATTGAAACACTAACAGGAATCTCCATAATTAACTAATTGAAACACTAACAGGGATCTCCAAAGTTAACTAATTGAAACACTAACAGGGATCTCCTAAGTTAACTAATTGAAACACGAACAGGGATCTCCATAATTAACTAATTGAAACACTAACAGGGATCTCCATAATTAAGTAATTGAAACACTAACAGGGATCTCCAAAGTTAACTAATTGAAACACTAACAGGAATCTCCAAAGTTAACTAATTGAAACACTAACAGGAATCTCCATAATTAACTTATTGAAACACTAACAGGGATCTCCATAATTAACTAATTGAAACAATAACAGGGATCTCCAAAGGTAACTAATTGAAACACTAACAGGGATCTCCAAAGTTAACTAATTGAAACACTAACAGGAATCTCCATAATTAACTAATTGAAACACTAACAGGGATCTCCATAATTAACTAATTGAAACACTAACAGGGATCTCCAAAGATAACTAATTGAAACACTAACAGGGATCTCCAAAGTTAACTAATTGAAACACTAACAGGAATCTCCATAATTAACTAATTGAATCACTAACAGGAATCTCCATAATTAACTAATTGAAACACTAACAGGAATCTCCATAATTAACTAATTGAAACACTAACAGGGATCTCCAAAGTTAACTAATTGAAACACTAACAGGGATCTCCTAAGTTAACTAATTGAAACACGAACAGGGATCTCCATAATTAACTAATTGAAACACTAACAGGAATCTCCATAATTAACTAATTGAAACACTAACAGGGATCTCCATGATTAACTAATTGAAACACTAACAGGGATCTCCAAAGTTAACTAATTGAAACACTAACAGGAATCTCCATAATTAACTAATTGAAACACTAACAGGGATCTCCAAAGAAAACTAATTGAAACATTAACAGGAATCTCCAAAGATAACTAATTGAAACACTAACAGGAATCTCCATAATTAACTAATTGAAACACTAACAGGGATCTCCATAATTAACTAATTGAAACACTAACAGTAATCTCCATAATTAACTAATTGAAACACTAACAGGGATCTCCATAATTAACTAATTGAAACACTAACAGGGATCTCCATAATTAACTAATTGAAACACTAACAGGGATCTCCAAAGATAACTAATTGAAACACTAACAGGAATCTCCATAATTAACTAATTGAAACACTAACAGGGATCTCCATAATTAACTAATTGAAACACTAACAGGGATCTCCAAAATTAACTAATTGAAACACTAACAGGGATCCCCAAAGTTAACTAATTGAAACACTAACAGGGATCTCCATAATTAACTAATTGAAACACTAACAGGGATCTCCAAAGTTAACTAATTGAAACACTAACAGGGATCTCCATAATTAACTCATTGAAACACTAACAGGGATCTCCAAAGATAACTAATTGAAACACTAACAGGGATCTCCATAATTAACTAATTGAAACACTAACAGGGATCTCCATAATTAACTAATTGAAACACTAACAGGGATCTCCATAATTAACTAATTGAAACACTAACAGGAATCTCCAAAGTTAACTAATTGAAACACTAACAGGAATCTCCATAATTAACTAATTGAAACACTAACAGGGATCTCCATAATTAACTAATTGAAACACTAACAGGGATCTCCAAAGATAACTAATTGAAACACTAACAGGAATCTCCATAATTAACTAATTGAAACACTAACAGGAATCTCCATAATTAACTAATTGAAACACTAACAGGAATCTCCATAATTAACTAATTGAAACACTAACAGGAACCTCCAAACTTAACTAATTGAAACACTAACAGGGATCTCCATAATTAACTAATTGAAACACTAACAGGAATCTCCATAATTAACTAATTGAAACACTAACAGGGATCTCCTAAGTTAACTAATTGAAACACGAACAGGGATCTCCATAATTAACTAATTGAAGCACTAACAGGAATCTCCATAATTAACTAATTGAAACACTAACAGGGATCTCCATGATTAACTAATTGAAACACTAACAGGGATCTCCAAAGTTAACTAATTGTAACACTAACAGGAATCTCCATAATTAACTAATTGAAACACTAACAGGGATCTCCAAAGAAAACTAATTGAAACATTAACAGGAATCTCCAAAGATAACTAATTGAAACACTAACAGGAATCTCCATAATTAACTAATAGAAACACTAACAGGGATCTCCATAATTAACTAATTGAAACACTAACAGGGATCTCCATAATTAACTAATTGAAACACTAACAGGAATCTCCATAATTAACAAATTGAAACACTAACAGGGATCTCCATAATTAACTAATTGAAACACTAACAGGGATCTCCAAAATTAACTAATTGAAACACTAACAGGGATCTCCAAAGATAACCAATTGAAACACTAACAGGAATCTCCATAATTAACTAATTGAAACACTAACAGGGATCTCCATAATTAACTAATTGAAACACTAACAGGGATCTCCATAATTAACTAATTGAAACACTAACAGGGATCTCCAAAGTTAACTAATTGAAACACTAACAGGGATCTCCATAATTAACTAATTGAAACACTAACAGGGATCTCCAAAGTTAACTAATTGAAACACTAACAGGGATGTCCAAAGTAAACTAATTGAAACACTAACAGGAATCTCCATAATTAACTAATTGAAACACTAACAGGAATCTCCATAATTAACTAATTGAAACACTAACAGGGATCTCCAAAGATAACTAATTGAAACACTAACAGGAATCTCCATAATTAACTAATTGAAACACTAACAGGGATCTCCATAATTAACTAATTGAAACACTAACAGGAATCTCCATAATTAACTAATTGAAACACTAACAGGGATCTCCATAATTAACTAATTGAAACACTAACAGGGATCTCCAAAGTTAACTAATTGAAACACTAACAGGGATCTCCTAAGTTAACTAATTGAAACACGAACAGGGATCTCCATAATTAACTAATTGAAACACTAACAGGAATCTCCATAATTAACTAATTGAAACACTAACAGGAATCTCCAAAGTTAACTAATTGAAACACTAACAGGGATCTCCAAAGAAAACTAATTGAAACACTAACAGGGATCTCCATAATTAACTAATTGAAACACTAACAGGAATCTCCATAATTAACTAATTGAAACACTAACAGGAATCTCCATAATTAACTAATTGAAACACTAACAGGAATCTCCATAATTAACTAATTGAAACACTAACAGGGATCTCCATAATTAACTAATTGAAACACTAACAGGGATCTCCATAATTAACTAATTGAAACACTAACAGGGATCTCCAAAGTTAACTAATTGAAACACTAACAGGGATCTCCATAATTAACTAATTGAAACACTAACAGGGATCTCCAAAGTTAACTAATTGAAACACTAACAGGGATCTCCATAATTAACTAATTGAAACACTAACAGGGATCTCCAAAGATAACTAATTGAAACACTAACAGGGATCTCCATAATTAACTAATTGAAACACTAACAGGGATCTCCATAATTAACTAATTGAAACACTAACAGGGATCTCCATAATTAACTAATTGAAACACTAACAGGAATCTCCATAATTAACTAATTGAAACACTAACAGGAATCTCCAAAGTTAACTAATTGAAACACTAACAGGAATCTCCATAATTAACTAATTGAAACACTAACAGGGATCTCCATAATTAACTAATTGAAACACTAACAGGGATCTCCAAAGATAACTAATTGAAACACTAACAGGAATCTCCATAATTAACTAATTGAAACACTAACAGGGATCTTCATAATTAACTAATTGAAACACTAACAGGGATCTCCATAATTAAATAATTGAAACACTAACAGGGATCTCCATAATTAACTAATTGAAACACTAACAGGAATCGCCGTAATTAACTAATTGAAACACTAACAGGAATCTCCATAATTAACTAATTGAAACACTAACAGGAACCTCCAAACTTAACTAATTGAAACACTAACAGGGATCTCCATAATTAACTAATTGAAACACTAACAGGGATCTCCAAAGTTAACTAATTGAAAAACTAACAGGGATCTCCATAATTAACTAATTGAAACACTAACAGGGATCTCCAAAGTTAACTAATTGAAACACTAACAGGGATCTCCATAATTAACTCATTGAAACAGTAACAGGGATCTCCAAAGATAACTAATTGAAACACTAACAGGGATCTCCATAATTAACTAATTTAAACACTAACAGGGATCTCCTAAGTTAACTAATTGAAACACGAACAGGGATCTCCATAATTAACTAATTGAAACACTAACAGGGATCTCCAAAGATAACTAATTGAAACACTAACAGGAATCTCCATAATTAACTAATTGAAACACTAACAGGGATCTCCATAATTAACTAATTGAAACACTAACAGGGATCTCCATAATTAAATAATTGAAACACTAACAGGGATCTCCATAATTAACTAATTGAAACACTAACAGGAATCTCCATAATTAACTAATTGAAACACTAACAGGAATCTCCATAATTAACTAATTGAAACACTAACAGGAACCTCCAAACTTAACTAATTGAAACACTAACAGGGATCTCCATAATTAACTAATTGAAACACTAACAGGAATCTCCATAATTAACTAATTGAAACACTAACAGGAATCTCCATAATTATCTAATTGAAACACTAACAGGGATCTCCTAAGTTAACTAATTGAAACACGAACAGGGATCTCCATAATTAACTAATTGAAACACTAACAGGAATCTCCATAATTAACTAATTGAAACACTAACAGGAATCTCCATAATTAACTAATTGAAACACTAACAGGGATCTCCTAAGTTAACTAATTGAAACACGAACAGGGATCTCCATAATTAACTAATTGAAGCACTAACAGGAATCTCCATAATTAACTAATTGAAACACTAACAGGGATCTCCATGATTAACTAATTGAAACACTAACAGGGATCTCCAAAGTTAACTAATTGTAACACTAACAGGAATCTCCATAATTAACTAATTGAAACACTAACAGGGATCTCCAAAGAAAACTAATTGAAACATTAACAGGAATCTCCAAAGATAACTAATTGAAACACTAACAGGAATCTCCATAATTAACTAATTGAAACACTAACAGGGATCTCCATAATTAACTAATTGAAACACTAACAGGGATCTCCATAATTAACTAATTGAAACACTAACAGGAATCTCCATAATTAACAAATTGAAACACTAACAGGGATCTCCATAATTAACTAATTGAAACACTAACAGGGATCTCCAAAATTAACTAATTGAAACACTAACAGGGATCTCCAAAGATAACCAATTGAAACACTAACAGGAATCTCCATAATTAACTAATTGAAACACTAACAGGGATCTCCATAATTAACTAATTGAAACACTAACAGGGATCTCCATAATTAACTAATTGAAACACTAACAGGGATCTCCAAAGTTAACTAATTGAAACACTAACAGGGATCTCCATAATTAACTAATTGAAACACTAACAGGGATCTCCAAAGTTAACTAATTGAAACACTAACAGGGATGTCCAAAGTAAACTAATTGAAACACTAACAGGAATCTCCATAATTAACTAATTGAAACACTAACAGGAATCTCCATAATTAACTAATTGAAACACTAACAGGGATCTCCATAATTAACTAATTGAAACACTAACAGGAATCTCCATAATTAACTAATTGAAACACTAACAGGAATCTCCATAATTAACTAATTGAAACACTAACAGGGATCTCCATAATTAACTAATTGAAACACTAACAGGGATCTCCAAAGTTAACTAATTGAAACACTAACAGGGATCTCCTAAGTTAACTAATTGAAACACGAACAGGGATCTCCATAATTAACTAATTGAAACACTAACAGGAATCTCCATAATTAACTAATTGAAACACTAACAGGAATCTCCAAAGTTAACTAATTGAAACACTAACAGGGATCTCCAAAGAAAACTAATTGAAACACTAACAGGGATCTCCATAATTAACTAATTGAAACACTAACAGGAATCTCCATAATTAACTAATTGAAACACTAACAGGAATCTCCATAATTAACTAATTGAAACACTAACAGGAATCTCCATAATTAACTAATTGAAACACTAACAGGGATCTCCATAATTAACTAATTGAAACACTAACAGGGATCTCCATAATTAACTAATTGAAACACTAACAGGGATCTCCAAAGTTAACTAATTGAAACACTAACAGGGATCTCCATAATTAACTCATTGAAACACTAACAGGGATCTCCAAAGTTAACTAATTGAAACACTAACAGGGATCTCCATAATTAACTCATTGAAACACTAACAGGGATCTCCAAAGATAACTAATTGAAACACTAACAGGGATCTCCATAATTAACTAATTGAAACACTAACAGGGATCTCCATAATTAACTAATTGAAACACTAACAGGGATCTCCATAATTAACTAATTGAAACACTAACAGGAATCTCCATAATTAACTAATTGAAACACTAACAGGAATCTCCAAAGTTAACTAATTGAAACACTAACAGGAATCTCCATAATTAACTAATTGAAACACTAACAGGGATCTCCATAATTAACTAATTGAAACACTAACAGGGATCTCCAAAGATAACTAATTGAAACACTAACAGGAATCTCCATAATTAACTAATTGAAACACTAACAGGGATCTCCATAATTAACTAATTGAAACACTAACAGGGATCTCCATAATTAAATAATTGAAACACTAACAGGGATCTCCATAATTAACTAATTGAAACACTAACAGGAATCGCCGTAATTAACTAATTGAAACACTAACAGGAATCTCCATAATTAACTAATTGAAACACTAACAGGAACCTCCAAACTTAACTAATTGAAACACTAACAGGGATCTCCATAATTAACTAATTGAAACACTAACAGGGATCTCCAAAGTTAACTAATTGAAAAACTAACAGGGATCTCCATAATTAACTAATTGAAACACTAACAGGGATCTCCAAAGTTAACTAATTGAAACACTAACAGGGATCTCCATAATTAACTCATTGAAACAGTAACAGGGATCTCCAAAGATAACTAATTGAAACACTAACAGGGATCTCCATAATTAACTAATTGAAACACTAACAGGGATCTCCTAAGTTAACTAATTGAAACACGAACAGGGATCTCCATAATTAACTAATTGAAACACTAACAGGGATCTCCAAAGATAACTAATTGAAACACTAACAGGAATCTCCATAATTAACTAATTGAAACACTAACAGGGATCTCCATAATTAACTAATTGAAACACTAACAGGGATCTCCATAATTAAATAATTGAAACACTAACAGGGATCTCCATAATTAACTAATTGAAACACTAACAGGAATCTCCATAATTAACTAATTGAAACACTAACAGGAATCTCCATAATTAACTAATTGAAACACTAACAGGAACCTCCAAACTTAACTAATTGAAACACTAACAGGGATCTCCATAATTAACTAATTGAAACACTAACAGGAATCTCCATAATTAACTAATTGAAACACTAACAGGAATCTCCATAATTAACTAATTGAAACACTAACAGGGATCTCCTAAGTTAACTAATTGAAACACGAACAGGGATCTCCATAATTAACTAATTGAAACACTAACAGGAATCTCCATAATTAACTAATTGAAACACTAACAGGGATCTCCATGATTAACTAATTGAAACACTAACAGGGATCTCCAAAGTTAACTAATTGTAACACTAACAGGAATCTCCATAATTAACTAATTGAAACACTAACAGGGATCTCCAAAGAAAACTAATTGAAACATTAACAGGAATCTCCAAAGATAACTAATTGAAACACTAACAGGAATCTCCATAATTAACTAATTGAAACACTAACAGGGATATCCATAATTAACTAATTGAAACACTAACAGGGATCTCCATAATTAACTAATTGAAACACTAACAGGAATCTCCATAATTAACTAATTGAAACACTAACAGGGATCTCCATAATTAACTAATTGAAACACTAACAGGGATCTCCATAATTTACTAATTGGAACACTAACAGGGATCTCCAAAGATAACTAATTGAAACACTAACAGGAATCTCCATAATTAACTAATTGAAACACTAACAGGGATCTCCATAATTAACTAATTGAAACACTAACAGGGATCTACAAAGTTAACTAATTGAAACACTAACAGGGATCTCCATAATTAACTAATTGAAACACTAACAGGGATCTCCAAAGTTAACTAATTGAAACACTAACAGGGATCTCCAAAGTAAACTAATTGAAACACTAACAGGAATCTCCATAATTAACTAATTGAAACACTAACGGGAATCTCCATAATTAACTAATTGAAACACTAACAGGGATCTCCTAAGTTAACTAATTGAAACACGAACAGGGATCTCCATAATTAACTAATTGAAACACTAACAGGGATCTCCATAATTAACTAATTGAAACACTAACAGGAATCTCCATAATTAACTAATTGAAACACTAACAGGAATCTCCATAATTAACTAATTGAAACACTAACAGGGATCTCCATAATTAACTAATTGAAACACTAACAGGGATCTCCAAAGTTAACTAATTGAAACACTAACAGGGATCTCCTAAGTTAACTAATTGAAACACGAACAGGGATCTCCATAATTAACTAATTGAAACACTAACAGGAATCTCCATAATTAACTAATTGAAACACTAACAGGAATCTCCATAATTAACTAATTGAAACACTAACAGGAATCTCCATAATTAACTAATTGAAACACTAACAGGGATCTCCATTATTAACTAATTGAAACACTAACAGGAATCTCCATAATTAACTAATTGAAACACTAACAGGGATCTCCATAATTAACTAATTGAAACACTAACAGGAATCTCCATAATTAACTAATTGAAACACTAACAGGGTTCTCCATAATTAACTAATTGAAACACTAACAGGGATCTCCATAATTAACTAATTGAAACACTAACAGGGATGTCCAAAGTTAACTAATTGAAACACTAACAGGGATCTCCATAATTAACTAATTGAAACACTAACAGGGATCTCCAAAGTTAACTAATTGAAACACTAACAGGGATCTCCAAATTAACTCATTGAAACACTAACAGGGATCTCCAAAGATAACTAATTGAAACACTAACAGGCATCTCCATAATTAACTAATTGAAACACTAACAGGGATCTCCATAATTAACTAATTGAAACACTAACAGGGATCTCCATAATTAACTAATTGAAACACTAACAGGAATCTCCATAATTAACTAATTGAAACACTAACAGGAATCTCCAAAGTTAACTAATTGAAACACTAACAGGAGTCTCCATAATTAACTAATTGAAACACTAACAGGGATCTCCATAATTAACTAATTGAAACACTAACAGGGATCTCCAAAGATAACTAATTGAAACACTAACAGGAATCTCCATAATTAACTAATTGAAACACTAACAGGGATCTCCATAATTAACTAATTGAAACACTAACAGGGATCTCCATAATTAAATAATTGAAACACTAACAGGGATCTCCATAATTAACAAATTGAAACACTAACAGGAATCTCCATAATTAACTAATTGAAACACTAACAGGAATCTCCATAATTAACTAATTGAAACACTTACAGGAACCTCCAAACTTAACTAATTGAAACACTAACAGGGATCTCCATAATTAACTAATTGAAACACTAACAGGAATCTCCATAATTAACTAATTGAAACACTAACGGGAATCTCCATAATTAACTAATTGAAACACTAACAGGGATCTCCTAAGTTAACTAATTGAAACACGAACAGGGATCTCCATAATTAACTAATTGAAACACTAACAGGAATCTCCATAATTAACTAATTGAAACACTAACAGGGATCTCCATGATTAACTAATTGAAACACTAACAGGGATCTCCAAAGTTAACTAATTGTAACACTAACAGGAATCTCCATAATTAACTAATTGAAACACTAACAGGGATCTCCAAAGAAAACTAATTGAAACATTAACAGGAATCTCCAAAGATAACTAATTGAAACACTAACAGGAATCTCCATAATTAACTAATTGAAACACTAACAGGGATCTCCATAATTAACTAATTGAAACACTAACAGGGATCTCCATAATTAACTAATTGAAACACTAACAGGAATCTCCATAATTAACTAATTGAAACACTAACAGGGATCTCCATAATTAACTAATTGAAACACTAACAGGGATCTCCAAAGATAACTAATTGAAACACTAACAGGAATCTCCATAATTAACTAATTGAAACACTAACAGGGATCTCCATAATTAACTAATTGAAACACTAACAGGGATCTCCATAATTAACTAATTGAAACACTAACAGGGATCTCCAAAGTTAACTAATTGAAACACTAACAGGGATCTCCATAATTAACTAATTGAAACACTAACAGGAATCTCCAAAGTTAACTAATTGAAACACTAACAGGGATCTCCATAATTAACTCATTAAAACACTAACAGGGATCTCCAAAGATAACTAATTGAAACACTAACAGGGATCTCCATAATTAACTAATTGAAACACTAACAGGGATCTCCATAATTAACTAATTGAAACACTAACAGGGATCTCCATAATTAACTAATTGAAACACTAACAGGAATCTCCATAATTAACTAATTGAAACACTAACAGGAATCTCCATAATTAACTAATTGAAACACTAACAGGAATCTCCAAAGTTAACTAATTGAAACACTAACAGGAATCTCCATAATTAATTAATTGAAACACTAACAGGGATCTCCATAATTAACTAATTGAAACACTAACAGGGATCTCCAAAGATAACTAATTGAAACACTAACAGGAATCTCCATAATTAACTAATTGAAACACTAACAGGGATCTCCATAATTAACTAATTGAAACACTAACAGGGATCTCCATAATTAACTAATTGAAACACTAACAGGAATCTCCATAATAAACTAATTGAAACACTAACAGGAATCTCCATAATTAACTAATTGAAACACTAACAGGAACCTCCATACTTAACTAATTGAAACACTAACAGGGATCTCCAAAGTAAACTAATTGAAACACTAACAGGAATCTCCATAATTAACTAATTGAAACACTAACAGGAATCTCCATAATTAACTAATTGAAACACTAACAGGAATCTCCATAATTAACCAATTGAAACACTAACAGGGATCTCCATAATTAACTAATTGAAACACTAACAGGGATCTCCAAAGTTAACTAATTGAAACACTAACAGGGATCTCCATAATTAACTAATTGAAACACTAACAGGGATCTCCATAATTAACTAATTGAAACACTAACAGGGATCTCCAAAGATAACTAATTGAAACACTAACAGGAATCTCCATAATTAACTAATTGAAACACTAACAGGGATCTCCATAATTAACTAATTGAAACACTAACAGGGATCTCCAAAGTTAACTAATTGAAACACTAACAGGGATCTCCATAATTAACTAATTGAAACACTAACAGGGATCTCCATAATTAACTAATTGAAACACTAACAGGGATCTCCATAATTAACTAATTGAAACACTAACAGGAATCTCCATAATTAACTAATTGAAACACTAACAGGAATCTCCATAATTAACTAATTGAAACACTAACAGGAACCTCCATACTTAACTAATTGAAACACTAACAGGGATCTCCAAAGTAAACTAATTGAAACACTAACAGGAATCTCCATAATTAACTAATTGAAACACTAACAGGAATCTCCATAATTAACTAATTGAAACACTAACAGGAATCTCCATAATTAACTAATTGAAACACTAACAGGGATCTCCATAATTAACTAATTGAAACACTAACAGGGATCTCCAAAGTTAAATAAGTGAAACACTAACAGGGATCTCCATAATTAACTAATTGAAACACTAACAGGGATCTCCATAATTAACTAATTGAAACACTAACAGGGATCTCCAAAGTAAACTAATTGAAACACTAACAGGAATCTCCATAATTAACTAATTGAAACACTAACATGTATCTCCATAATTAACTAATTGAAACACTAACAGGGATCTCCAAAGATAACTAATTGAAACACTAACAGGAATCTCCATAATTAACTAATTGAAACACTAACAGGGATCTCCATAATTAACTAATTGAAACACTAACAGGAATCTCCATAATTAACTAATTGAAACACTAACAGGAATATCCATAATTAACTAATTGAAACACTAACAGGGATCTCCATAATTAACTAATTGAAACACTAACAGGGATCTCCAAAGTTAACTAATTGAAACACTAACAGGGATCTCCTAAGTTAACTAATTGAAACACGAACAGGGATCTCCATAATTAACTAATTGAAACACTAACAGGAATCTCCATAATTAACTAATTGAAACACTAACAGGAATCTCCAAAGTTAACTAATTGAAACACTAACAGGGATCTCCAAAGAAAACTAATTGAAACACTAACAGGAATCTCCATAATTAACTAATTGAAACACTAACAGGAATCTCCAAAGAAAACTAATTGAAACACTAACAGGGATCTCCATAATTAACTAATTGAAACACTAACAGGAATCTCCAAAGAAAACTAATTGAAACACTAACAGGGATCTCCATAATTAACTAATTGAAACACTAACAGGGATCTCCAAAGTTAACTATTTGAAACACTAACAGGGATCTCCAAAGTTAACTAATTGAAACACTAACAGGAATCTCCAAAGTTAACTAATTGAAACACTAACAGGGATCTCCAAAGTTAACTAATTGAGACACTAACAGGGATCTCCAAAGTTAACTAATTGAAACACTAACAGGGATCTCCATAAATAACTAATTGAAACACTAACAGGGATCTCCAAAGTTAACTAATTGAAACACTAACAGGGATCACCATAATTAACTAATTGAAACACTAACAGGGATCACCTAAGTTAACTAATTGAAACACTAACAGGGATCTCCATAATTAACTAATTGAAACACCAACAGGGATCTCCATTATTAACTAATTGAAACACTAACAGGAATCTCCATAATTAACTAATTGAAACACTAACAGGGATCTCCATAATTAACTAATTGAAACACTAACAGGGATCTCCATAATTAACTAATTGAAACACTAACAGGAATCTCCAAATATAACGAATTGAAACACTAACAGGAATCTCCAAAGATAACTAATTGAAACACTAACAGGGATCTCCATAATTAACTAATTGAAACATTCACAGGGATCTCCGAAGTTAACTAATTGAAACACTAACAGGGATCTCCATAATTAACTAATTGAAACACTAACAGGGATCTCCATAATTAACTAATTGAAACACTAACAGGGATCTCCATAATTAACTAATTGAAACACTAACAGGGATCTCCATAATTAACTAATAGAAACACTAACTGGAATCTCCATAATTAACTAATTGAAATACTAACAGGGATCTCCATAATTAACTAATTGAAACACTAACAGGGATCTCCATAATTAACTAATTGAAACACTAACAGGAATCTCCATAATTAACTAATTGAAACACTAACAGGGATCTCCAAAGTCAGCTAATTGAAACACTAACAGGGATCTCCATAATTAACTAATTGAAACACTAACAGGGATCTCCAAAGTTAGCTATTTGAAACACTAACAGGGATCTCCAAAGTTAACTAATTGAAACACTAACAGGAATCTCCAAAGTTAACTAATTGAAACACTAACAGGGATCTCCATAATTAACTAATTGAAACACTAACAGGGATCTCCAAAGTCAGCTAATTGAAACACTAACAGGGATCTCCATAATTAACTAATTGAAACACTAACATGAATCTCCATAATTAACTAATTGAAACACTAACAGGGATCTCCAAAGATAACTAATTGAAACACTAACAGGAATCTCCATAATTAACTAATTGAAACACTAACAGGGATCTCCATAATTAACTAATTGAAACACTAACAGGAATCTCCATAATTAACTAATTGAAACACTAACAGGGATCTCCATAATTAACTAATTGAAACACTAACAGGGATCTCCAAAGTTAACTAATTGAAACACTAACAGGGATCTCCTAAGTTAACTAATTGAAACACGAACAGGGATCTCCATAATTAACTAATTGAAACACTAACAGGAATCTCCATAATTAACTAATTGAAACACTAACAGGAATCTCCAAAGTTAACTAATTGAAACACTAACAGGGATCTCCAAAGAAAACTAATTGAAACACTAACAGGAATCTCCATAATTAACTAATTGAAACACTAACAGGAATCTCCAAAGAAAACTAATTGAAACACTAACAGGGATCTCCATAATTAACTAATTGAAACACTAACAGGAATCTCCAAAGAAAACTAATTGAAACACTAACAGGGATCTCCATAATTAACTAATTGAAACACTAACAGGGATCTCCAAAGTTAACTATTTGAAACACTAACAGGGATCTCCAAAGTTAACTAATTGAAACACTAACAGGAATCTCCAAAGTTAACTAATTGAAACACTAACAGGGATCTCCAAAGTTAACTAATTGAGACACTAACAGGGATCTCCAAAGTTAACTAATTGAAACACTAACAGTGATCTCCATAAATAACTAATTGAAACACTAACAGGGATCTCCAAAGTTAACTAATTGAAACACTAACAGGGATCACCATAATTAACTAATTGAAACACTAACAGGGATCACCTAAGTTAACTAATTGAAACACTAACAGGGATCTCCATAATTAACTAATTGAAACACTAACAGGGATCTCCATAATTAACTAATTGAAACACCAGCAGGGATCTCCATTATTAACTAATTGAAACACTAACAGGAATCTCCATAATTAACTAATTGAAACACTAACAGGGATCTCCATAATTAACTAATTGAAACACTAACAGGGATCTCCATAATTAACTAATTGAAACACTAACAGGAATCTCCAAATATAACGAATTGAAACACTAACAGGAATCTCCAAAGATAACAATTGAAACACTAACAGGAATCTCCATAATTAACTAATTGAAACACTAACAGGGATCTCCATAATTAACTAATTGAAACATTCACAGGGATCTCCGAAGTTAACTAATTGAAACACTAACAGGGATCTCCATAATTAACTAATTGAAACACTAACAGGGATCTCCATAATTAACTAATTGAAACACTAACAGGGATCTCCATAATTAACTAATTGAAACACTAACAGGGATCTCCATAATTAACTAATTGAAACACTAACAGGGATCTCCATAATTAACTAATTGAAACACTAACAGGAATCTCCATAATTAACTAATTGAAACACTAACAGGGATCTCCAAAGTCAGCTAATTGAAACACTAACAGGGATCTCCATAATTAACTAATTGAAACACTAACAGGGATCTCCATAATTAACTAATTGAAACACTAACAGGAATCTCCATAATAAACTAATTGAAACACTAACAGGGATCTCCAAAGTCAGCTAATTGAAACACTAACAGGGATCTCCATAATTAACTAATTGAAACACTAACAGGGATCTCCAAAGTTAGCTATTTGAAACACTAACAGGGATCTCCAAAGTTAACTAATTGAAACACTAACAGGAATCTCCAAAGTTAACTAATTGAAACACTAACAGGGATCTCCATAATTAACTAATTGAAACACTAACAGGGATCTCCAAAGTCAGCTAATTGAAACACTAACAGGGATCTCCATAATTAACTAATTGAAACACTAACATGAATCTCCATAATTAACTAATTGAAACACTAACAGGGATCTCCAAAGATAACTAATTGAAACACTAACAGGAATCTCCATAATTAACTAATTGAAACACTAACAGGGATCTCCATAATTAACTAATTGAAACACTAACAGGAATCTCCATAATTAACTAATTGAAACACTAACAGGAATATCCATAATTAACTAATTGAAACACTAACAGGGATCTCCATAATTAACTAATTGAAACACTAACAGGGATCTCCAAAGTTAACTAATTGAAACACTAACAGGGATCTCCTAAGTTAACTAATTGAAACACGAACAGGGATCTCCATAATTAACTAATTGAAACACTAACAGGAATCTCCATAATTAACTAATTGAAACACTAACAGGAATCTCCAAAGTTAACTAATTGAAACACTAACAGGGATCTCCAAAGAAAACTAATTGAAACACTAACAGGAATCTCCATAATTAACTAATTGAAACACTAACAGGAATCTCCAAAGAAAACTAATTGAAACACTAACAGGGATCTCCATAATTAACTAATTGAAACACTAACAGGAATCTCCAAAGAAAACTAATTGAAACACTAACAGGGATCTCCATAATTAACTAATTGAAACACTAACAGGGATCTCCAAAGTTAACTATTTGAAACACTAACAGGGATCTCCAAAGTTAACTAATTGAAACACTAACAGGAATCTCCAAAGTTAACTAATTGAAACACTAACAGGGATCTCCAAAGTTAACTAATTGAGACACTAACAGGGATCTCCAAAGTTAACTAAATGAAACACGAACAGGGATCTCCATAAATAACTAATTGAAACACTAACAGGGATCTCCAAAGTTAACTAATTGAAACACTAACAGGGATCACCATAATTAACTAATTGAAACACTAACAGGGATCACCTAAGTTAACTAATTGAAACACTAACAGGGATCTCCATAATTAACTAATTGAAACACTAACAGGGATCTCCATAATTAACTAATTGAAACACCAACAGGGATCTCCATTATTAACTAATTGAAACACTAACAGGAATCTCCATAATTAACTAATTGAAACACTAACAGGGATCTCCATAATTAACTAATTGAAACACTAACAGGGATCTCCATAATTAACTAATTGAAACACTAACAGGAATCTCCAAATATAACGAATTGAAACACTAACAGGAATCTCCAAAGATAACTAATTGAAACACTAACAGGGATCTCCATAATTAACTAATTGAAACATTCACAGGGATCTCCGAAGTTAACTAATTGAAACACTAACAGGGATCTCCATAATTAACTAATTGAAACACTAACAGGGATCTCCATAATTAACTAATTGAAACACTAACAGGGATCTCCATAATTAACTAATTGAAACACTAACAGGGATCTCCATAATTAACTAATTGAAACACTAACAGGGATCTCCATAATTAACTAATAGAAACACTAACTGGAATCTCCATAATTAACTAATTGAAATACTAACAGGGATCTCCATAATTAACTAATTGAAACACTAACAGGGATCTCCATAATTAACTAATTGAAACACTAACAGGAATCTCCATAATTAACTAATTGAAACACTAACAGGGATCTCCAAAGTCAGCTAATTGAAACACTAACAGGGATCTCCATAATTAACTAATTGAAACACTAACAGGGATCTCCAAAGTTAGCTATTTGAAACACTAACAGGGATCTCCAAAGTTAACTAATTGAAACACTAACAGGAATCTCCAAAGTTAACTAATTGAAACACTAACAGGGATCTCCATAATTAACTAATTGAAACACTAACAGGGATCTCCAAATTCAGCTAATTGAAACACTAACAGGGATCTCCATAATTAACTAATTGAAACACTAACAGGGATCTCCGTAATTAACTAATTGAAACACTAACAGGGATCTCCAAAGTCAGCTAATTGAAACACTAACAGGTATCTCCAAAGTTAACTAATTGAAAACTAACAGGGATCTCCAAAGTTAACTAATTGAAACACGAACAGGGATCTCCAAAGTTAACTAATTGAAACACTAACAGGAATCTCCAAAGTTAACTAATTGAAACACTAACAGGGATCTCCAAAGATAACTAATTGAAACACTGACAGGGATCTCCAAAGTCAACGAATTGAAACACTAACAGGAATCGCCAAAAATAACGAATTGAAACACTAACAGGAATCTCCAAAGATAACGAATTGAAACACTAACAGGAATCTCCAAAGATAACTAATTGAAACACTAACAGGGATCTCCAAAGATAACGAATTGAAACACTAACAGGGATCTCCAAAGTTAACTAATTGAAACACTAACAGGAATCTCCATAATTAACTAATTGAAACACTAACAGGGATCTCCAAAGTTAACTATTTGAAACACTAACAGGGATCTCCAAAGTTAACTAATTGAAACACTAACAGGAATCTCCAAAGTTAACTAATTGAAACACTAACAGGGATCTCCATAATTAACTAATTGAAACACTAACAGGGATCTCCAAAGTTAACTAATTGAAACACTAACAGGGATCTCCATAATTAACTAATTGAAACACTAACAGGGATCTCCTAAGTTAACTAATTGAAACACTAACAGGAATCTCCAAAGTTAACTAATTGAAACACTAACAGGGATCTCCATAATTAACTAATTGAAACACTAACAGGGATCTCCATGATTAACTAATTGAAACACTAACAGGGATCTCCATAATTAACTAATTGAAACACGAACAGGGATCTCCATAATTAACTAATTGAAACACTAACAGGGATCTCCATAATTAACTAATTGAAACACTAACAGGGATCTCCAAAGATAACTAATTGAAACACTAACAGGAATCTCCATAATTAACTAATTGAAACACTAACAGGAATCTCCATAATTAACTAATTGAAACACTAACAGGGATCTCCATAATTAAATAATTGAAACACTAACAGGGATCTCCATAATTAACTAATTGAAACACTAACAGGAATCTCCATAATTAACTAATTGAAACACTAACAGGAATCTCCATAATTAACTAATTGAAACACTAACAGGAACCTCCATACTTAACTAATTGAAACACTAACAGGGATCTCCAAAGTAAACTAATTGAAACACTAACAGGAATCTCCATAATTAACTAATTGAAACACTAACAGGAATCTCCATAATTAACTAATTGAAACACTAACAGGAATCTCCATAATTAACTATTTGAAACACTAACAGGGATCTCCATAATTAACTAATTGAAACACTAACAGGGATCTCCAAAGTTAACTAATTGAAACACTAACAGGGATCTCCATAATTAACTAATTGAAACACTAACAGGGATCTCCATAATTAACTAATTGAAACACTAACAGGGATCTCCAAAGTAAACTAATTGAAACACTAACAGGAATCTCCATAATTAACTAATTGAAACACTAACATGAATCTCCATAATTAACTAATTGAAACACTAACAGGGATCTCCAAAGATAACTAATTGAAACACTAACAGGAATCTCCATAATTAACTAATTGAAACACTAACAGGGATCTCCATAATTAACTAATTGAAACACTAACAGGAATCTCCATAATTAACTAATTGAAACACTAACAGGAATATCCATAATTAACTAATTGAAACACTAACAGGGATCTCCATAATTAACTAATTGAAACACTAACAGGGATCTCCAAAGTTAACTAATTGAAACACTAACAGGGATCTCCTAAGTTAACTAATTGAAACACGAACAGGGATCTCCATAATTAACTAATTGAAACACTAACAGGAATCTCCATAATTAACTAATTGAAACACTAACAGGAATCTCCAAAGTTAACTAATTGAAACACTAACAGGGATCTCCAAAGAAAACTAATTGAAACACTAACAGGAATCTCCATAATTAACTAATTGAAACACTAACAGGAATCTCCAAAGAAAACTAATTGAAACACTAACAGGGATCTCCATAATTAACTAATTGAAACACTAACAGGAATCTCCAAAGAAAACTAATTGAAACACTAACAGGGATCTCCATAATTAACTAATTGAAACGCTAACAGGGATCTCCAAAGTTAACTATTTGAAACACTAACAGGGATCTCCAAAGTTAACTAATTGAAACACTAACAGGAATCTCCAAAGTTAACTAATTGACACACTAACAGGGATCTCCATGATTAACTAATTGAAACACTAACAGGGATCTCCATAATTAACTAATTGAAACACGAACAGGGATCTCCATAATTAACTAATTGAAACACTAACAGGGATCTCCATAATTAACTAATTGAAACACTAACAGGGATCTCCAAAGATAACTAATTGAAACACTAACAGGAATCTCCATAATTAACTAATTGAAACACTAACAGGAATCTCCATAATTAACTAATTGAAACACTAACAGGGATCTCCATAATTAAATAATTGAAACACTAACAGGGATCTCCATAATTAACTAATTGAAACACTAACAGGAATCTCCATAATTAACTAATTGAAACACTAACAGGAATCTCCATAATTAACTAATTGAAACACTAACAGGAACCTCCATACTTAACTAATTGAAACACTAACAGGGATCTCCAAAGTAAACTAATTGAAACACTAACAGGAATCTCCATAATTAACTAATTGAAACACTAACAGGAATCTCCATAATTAACTAATTGAAACACTAACAGGAATCTCCATAATTAACTATTTGAAACACTAACAGGGATCTCCATAATTAACTAATTGAAACACTAACAGGGATCTCCAAAGTTAACTAATTGAAACACTAACAGGGATCTCCATAATTAACTAATTGAAACACTAACAGGGATCTCCATAATTAACTAATTGAAACACTAACAGGGATCTCCAAAGTAAACTAATTGAAACACTAACAGGAATCTCCATAATTAACTAATTGAAACACTAACATGAATCTCCATAATTAACTAATTGAAACACTAACAGGGATCTCCAAAGATAACTAATTGAAACACTAACAGGAATCTCCATAATTAACTAATTGAAACACTAACAGGGATCTCCATAATTAACTAATTGAAACACTAACAGGAATCTCCATAATTAACTAATTGAAACACTAACAGGAATATCCATAATTAACTAATTGAAACACTAACAGGGATCTCCATAATTAACTAATTGAAACACTAACAGGGATCTCCAAAGTTAACTAATTGAAACACTAACAGGGATCTCCTAAGTTAACTAATTGAAACACGAACAGGGATCTCCATAATTAACTAATTGAAACACTAACAGGAATCTCCATAATTAACTAATTGAAACACTAACAGGAATCTCCAAAGTTAACTAATTGAAACACTAACAGGGATCTCCAAAGAAAACTAATTGAAACACTAACAGGAATCTCCATAATTAACTAATTGAAACACTAACAGGAATCTCCAAAGAAAACTAATTGAAACACTAACAGGGATCTCCATAATTAACTAATTGAAACACTAACAGGAATCTCCAAAGAAAACTAATTGAAACACTAACAGGGATCTCCATAATTAACTAATTGAAACGCTAACAGGGATCTCCAAAGTTAACTATTTGAAACACTAACAGGGATCTCCAAAGTTAACTAATTGAAACACTAACAGGAATCTCCAAAGTTAACTAATTGACACACTAACAGGGATCACCATAATTAACTAATTGAAACACTAACAGGGATCACCTAAGTTAACTAATTGAAACACTAACAGGGATCTCCATAATTAACTAATTGAAACACTAACAGGGATCTCCATAATTAACTAATTGAAACACTAACAGGGATCTCCATAATTAACTAATTGAAACACTAACAGGGATCTCCATTATTAACTAATTGAAACACTAACAGGAATCTCCATAATTAACTAATTGAAACACTAACAGGGATCTCCATAATTAACTAATTGAAACACTAACAGGGATCTCCATAATTAACTAATTGAAACACTAACAGGAATCTCCAAATATAACGAATTGAAACACTAACAGGAATCTCCAAAGATAACTAATTGAAACACTAACAGGGGTCTCCATAATTAACTAATTGAAACATTCACAGGGATCTCCGAAGTTAACTAATTGAAACACTAACAGGGATCTCCATAATTAACTAATTGAAACACTAACAGGGATCTCCATAATTAACTAATTGAAACACTAACAGGGATCTCCATAATTAACTAATTGAAACACTAACAGGGATCTCCATAATTAACTAATTGAAACACTAACAGGAATCTCCATAATTAACTAATTGAAACACTAACAGGGATCTCCATAATTAACTAATTGAAACACTAACAGGGATCTCCATAATTAACTAATTGAAACACTAACAGGAATCTCCATAATTAACTAATTGAAACACTAACAGGGATCTCCAAAGTCAGCTAATTGAAACACTAACAGGGATCTCCATAATTAACTAATTGAAACACTAACAGGGATCTCCAAAGTTAACTATTTGAAACACTAACAGGGATCTCCAAAGTTAACTAATTGAAACACTAACAGGAATCTCCAAAGTTAACTAATTGAAACACTAACAGGGATCTCCATAATTAACTAATTGAAACACTAACAGGGATCTCCAAAGTCAGCTAATTGAAACACTAACAGGGATCTCCATAATTAACTAATTGAAACACTAACAGGGATCTCCAAAGTCAGCTAATTGAAACACTAACAGGTATCTCCAAAGTTAACTAATTGAAAACTAACAGGGATCTCCAAAGTTAACTAATTGAAACACGAACAGGGATCTCCAAAGTTAACTAATTGAAACACTAACAGGAATCTCCAAAGTTAACTAATTGAAACACTAACAGGGATCTCCAAAGATAACTAATTGAAACACTGACAGGGATCTCCAAAGTCAACGAATTGAAACACTAACAGGAATCGCCAAAAATAACGAATTGAAACACTAACAGGAATCTCCAAAGATAACTAATTGAAACACTAACAGGGATCTCCAAAGATAACGAATTGAAACACTAACAGGGATCTCCAAAGTTAACTAATTGAAACACTAACAGGAATCTCCATAATTAACTAATTGAAACACTAACAGGGATCTCCAAAGTTAACTATTTGAAACACTAACAGGGATCTCCAAAGTTAACTAATTGAAACACTAACAGGAATCTCCAAAGTTAACTAATTGAAACACTAACAGGGATCTCCATAATTAACTAATTGAAACACTAACAGGGATCTCCAAAGTTAACTAATTGAAACACTAACAGGGATCTCCATAATTAACTAATTGAAACACTAACAGGGATCTCCTAAGTTAACTAATTGAAACACTAACAGGAATCTCCAAAGTTAACTAATTGAAACACTAACAGGGATCTCCATAATTAACTTATTGAAACACTAACAGGGATCTCCAAAGTTAACTAATTGAAACACTAACAGGGATCTCCATAATTAACTAATTGAAACACGAACAGGGATCTCCATAATTAACTAATTGAAACACTAACAGGGATCTCCTAAGTTAACTAATTGAAACACTAACAGGGATCACCATAATTAACTAATTGAAACACTAACAGGGTTCTCCATAATTAACTAATTGAAACACTAACAGGGATCTCCGAAGTTAACTAATTGAAACACTAACAGGAATCTCCATAATTAACTAATTGAAACACAAACAGGGATCTCCATAATTAACTAATTGAAACACTAACAGGAATCTCCATAATTAACTAATTGAAACACTAACAGGGATCTCCATAATTATCTAATTGAAACACTAACAGGAACCTCCATAATTAACGAATTGAAACACTAACAGGGATCTCCAAAGTTAACTAATTGAAACACTAACAGGAATCTCCATAATTAACTAATTGAAACACTAACAGGGATCTCCAAAGTTAACTATTTGAAACACTAACAGGGATCTCCAAAGTTAACTAATTGAAACACTAACAGGAATCTCCAAAGTTAACTAATTGAAACACTAACAGGGATCTCCATAATTAACTAATTGAAACACTAACAGGGATCTCCAAAGTTAACTAATTGAAACACTAACAGGGATCTCCATAATTAACTGATTGAAACACTAACAGGGATCTCCTAAGTTAACTAATTGAAACACTAACAGGAATCTCCAAAGTTAACTAATTGAAACACTAACAGGGATCTCCATAATTAACTAATTGAAACACGAACAGGGATCTCCATAATTAACTAATTGAAACACTAACAGGGATCTCCTAAGTTAACTAATTGAAACACTAGCAGGGATCTCCATAATTAACTAATTGAAACACTAACAGGGATCTCCATAATTAACTAATTGAAACACTAACAGGAATCTCCAAAGTTAACTAATTGAAACACTAACAGGGATCTCCATAATTAACTAATTGAAACACTAACAGGGATCTCCATAATTAACTAATTGAAACACTAACAGGGATCTCCTAAGTTAACTAATTGAAACACTAACAGGGATCTCCATAATTAACTAATTGAAACACTAACAGGGATCTCCATAATTAACTAATTGAAACACTAACAGGGATCTCCGAAGTTAACTAATTGAAACACTAACAGGAATCTCCATAATTAACTAATTGAAACACTAACAGGGATCTCCATAATTAACTAATTGAAACACTAACAGGAATCTCCATAATTAACTAATTGAAACACTAACAGGGATCTCCATAATTAACTAATTGAAACACTAACAGGAATCTCCATAATTAACTAATTGAAACATTAACAGGGCTCTCCATAATTAACTAATTGAAACACTAACAGGGATCTCCATAATTAACTAATTGAAACACTAACAGGGATCTCCATAATTAAATAATTGAAACACAAACAGGAATCTCCATAATTAACTAATTGAAACACGAACAGGGATCTCCAAAGTTAACTATTTGAAACACTAACAGGGATCTCCAAATTTAACTAATTGAAACAGTAACAGGGATCTCCATAATTAACTAATTGAAACACTAACAGGGATCTCCATAATTAACTAATTGAAACACTAACAGGGATCTCCATAATTAACTAATTGAAACACTAACAGGGATCTCCATAATTAACTAATTGAAACACTAACAGGGATCTCCAAAGTTAACTAATTGAAACACTAACAGGGATCTCCAAAGTTAACTAATTGAAACACTAACAGGAATCTCCATAATTAACTAATTGAAACACTAACAGGGATCTCCAAAGTTAACTATTTGAAACACTAACAGGGATCTCCAAAGTTAACTAATTGAAACACTAACAGGAATCTCCAAAGTTAACTAATTGAAACACTAACAGGGATCTCCATAATTAACTAATTGAAACACTAACAGGGATCTCCAAAGTTAACTAATTGAAACACTAACAGGGATCTCCATAATTAACTAATTGAAACACTAACAGGGATCTCCTAAGTTAACTAATTGAAACACTAACAGGAATCTCCAAAGTTAACTAATTGAAACACTAACAGGGATCTCCATAATTAACTAATTGAAACACGAACAGGGATCTCCATAATTAACTAATTGAAACACTAACAGGGATCTCCATAATTAACTAATTGAAACACTAACAGGGATCTCCATAATTAACTAATTGAAACACTAACAGGGATCTCCATAATTAACTAATTGAAACACTAACAGGAATCTCCAAAGTTAACTAATTGAAACACTAACAGGGATCTCCATAATTAACTAATTGAAACACTAACAGGGATCTCCATAATTAACTAATTGAAACACTAACAGGGATCTCCATAATTAACTAATTGAAACACTAACAGGGATCTCCTAAGTTAACTAATTGAAACACTAACAGGGATCTCCATAATTAACTAATTGAAACACTAACAGGGATCTCCATAATTAACTAATTGAAACACTAACAGGGATCTCCGAAGTTAACTAATTGAAACACTAACAAGAATCTCCATAATTAACTAATTGAAACACTAACAGGGATCTCCATAATTATCTGATTGAAACACTAACAGGAATCTCCATAATTAACTAATTGAAACACTAACAGGGATCTCCATAATTAACTAATTGAAACACTAACAGGAATCTCCATAATTAACTAATTGAAACACTAACAGGGCTCTCCATAATTAACTAATTGAAACACTAACAGGGATCTCCATAATTAACTAATTGAAACACTAACAGGGATCTCCATAATTAAATAATTGAAACACAAACAGGAATCTCCATAATTAACTAATTGAAACACGAACAGGGATCTCCAAAGTTAACTATTTGAAACACTAACAGGGATCTCCAAATTTAACTAATTGAAACAGTAACAGGGATCTCCATAATTAACTAATTGAAACACTAACAGGGATCTCCATAATTAACTAATTGAAACACTAACAGGGATCTCCATAATTAACTAATTGAAACACTAACAGGGATCTCCATAAGTAACTAATTGAAACACTAACAGGAATCTCCATAATTAACTAATTGAAAAAATAACAGGGATCTCCATAATTAATTAATTGAAACACTAACAGGGATCTCCTAAGTTAACTAATTGAAACACTAACAGGGATCTCCATAATTAACTAATTGAAACACTAACAGGGATCTCCATAATTAACTAATTGAAACACTAACAGGGATCTCCATAATTAACTAATTGAAACACTAACAGGGATCTCCATAATTAACTAATTGAAACACTAACAGGGATCTCCATAATTAACTAATTGGAACACTAACAGGGATCTCCTAAGTTAACTAATTGAAACACTAACAGGGATCTCCATAATTAACTAATTGAAACACTAACAGGAATCTCCATAATTAACTAATTGAAACACTAACAGGGATCTCCATAATTAACTAATTGAAACACTAACAGGGATCTCCATAATTAACTAATTGGAACACTAACAGGGATCTCCATAATTAACTAATTGAAACACTAACAGGGATCTCCATAATTAACTAATTGGAACACTAACAGGGATCTCCTAAGTTAACTAATTGAAACACTAACAGGGATCTCCATAATTAACTAATTGAAACACTAACATGGATCTCCATAATTAACTAATTGAAACACTAACAGGGATCTCCATATTTAACTAATTGAAACACTAACAGGGATCTCCGAAGTTAACTAATTGAAACACTAACAGGAATCTCCATAATTAACTAATTGAAACACTAACAGGGATCTCCATAATTAACTAATTGAAACACTAACAGGAATCTCCATAATTAACTAATTGAAACACTAAGAGGGATCTCCATAATTAACTAATTGAAACACTAACAGGAATCTCCATAATTAACTAATTGAAACACTAACAGGGATCTCCATAATTAACTAATTGAAACACTAACAGGGATCTCCATAATTAACTAATTGGAACACTAACAGGGATCTCCTAAGTTAACTAATTGAAACACTAACAGGGATCTCCATAATTAACTAATTGAAACACTAACAGGGATCTCCATAATTAACTAATTGAAACACTAACAGGAATCTCCATAATTAACTAATTGAAACACTAAGAGGGATCTCCATAATTAACTAATTGAAACACTAACAGGAATCTCCATAATTAACTAATTGAAACACTAACAGGGATCTCCAAAGTTAACTATTTGAAACACTAACAGGGATCTCCAAAGTTAACTAATTGAAACACTAACAGGGATCTCCATAATTAACTAATTGAAACACTAACAGGGATCTCCATAATTAACTAATTGAAACACTAACAGGGATCTCCATAATTAACTAATTGAAACACTAACAGGGATCTCCATAATTAACTCATTGAAACACTAACAGGAATCTCCATAATTAACTAATTGAAAAAATAACAGGGATCTCCATAATTAATTAATTGAAACACTAACAGGGATCTCCTAAGTTAACTAATTGAAACACTAACAGGGATCTCCATAATTAACTAATTGAAACACTAACAGGGATCTCCATAATTAACTAATTGAAACACTAACAGGAATCTCCATAATTAACTAATTGAAACACTAACAGGGATCTCCATAATTAACTAATTGAAACACTAACAGGGATCTCCATAATTAACTAATTGGAACACTAACAGGGATCTCCTAAGTTAACTAATTGAAACACTAACAGGGATCTCCATAATTAACTAATTGAAACACTAACAGGGATCTCCATAATTAACTAATTGAAACACTAACAGGGATCTCCATATTTAACTAATTGAAACACTAACAGGGATCTCCGAAGTTAACTAATTGAAACACTAACAGGAATCTCCATAATTAACTAATTGAAACACTAACAGGGATCTCCATAATTAACTAATTGAAACACTAACAGGAATCTCCATAATTAACTAATTGAAACACTAACAGGGATCTCCATAATTAACTAATTGAAACACTAACAGGAATCTCCATAATTAACTAATTGAAACACTAACAGGGATCTCCATAATTAACTAATTGAAACAATAACAGGGATCTCCATAATTAACTAATTGAAACACTAACAGGAATCTCCAAAGTTAACTAATTGAAACACTAACAGGGATCTCCATAATTAACTAATTGAAACACTAACAGGGATCTCCATAATTAACTAATTGAAACACTAAGAGGGATCTCCTAAGTTAACTAATTGAAACACTAACAGGGATCTCCATAAATAACTAATTGAAACACTAACAGGGATCTCCATAATTAACTAATTGAAACACTAACAGGAATCTCCATAATTAACTAATTGAAACACTAACAGGGATCTCCATAATTAACTAATTGAAACACTAACAGGGATCTCCATAATTAACTAATTGAAACACTAACAGGAATCTCCAAAGATAACGAATTGAAACACTAACAGGAATCTCCAAAGATAACTAATTGAAACACTAACAGGGATCTCCATAATTAACTAATTGAAACACTAACAGGGTTCTCCATAATTAACTAATTGAAACACTAACAGGGATCTCCATAATTAACTAATTGAAACACTAACAGGGATCTCCATAATTAACTAATTGAAACACTAACAGGGATCTCCATAATTAACTAATTGAAACACTAACAGGGATCTCCATAATTAACTAATTGAAACACTAACAGGAATCTCCATAATTAACTAATTGAAACACTAACAGGGATCTCCATAATTAACTAATTGAAACACTAACAGGGATCTCCTAAGTTAACTAATTGAAACACTAACAGGGATCTCCATAATTAACTAATTGAAACAATAACAGGAATCTCCATAATTAACTAATTGAAACACTAACAGGAATCTCCATAATTAACTAATTGAAACACTAACAGGGATCTCCAAAGTCAGCTAATTGAAACACTAACAGGGATCTCCATAATTAACTAATTGAAACACTAACAGGGATCTCCAAAGTTAACTATTTGAAACACTAACAGGGATCTCCAAAGTTCACTAATTGAAACACTAACAGGAATCTCCATAATTAACTAATTGAAACACTAACAGGGATCTCCATAATTAACTAATTGAAACACTAACAGGGATCTCCAAAGTCAGCTAATTGAAACACTAACAGGGATCTCCAAAGTTAACTAATTGAAACACTAACAGGGATCTCCATAATTAACTAATTGAAACACTAACAGGGATCTCCAACGTTAACTAATTGAAACACTAACAGGAATCTCCAAAGTTAACTAATTGAAAACTCACAGGGATCTCCAAAGTTAACTAATTGAAACACGAACAGGGATCTCCAAAGTTAACTAATTGAAACACTAACAGGAATCTCCAAAGTTAACTAATTGAAACACTAACAGGGATCTCCAAAGATAACTAATTGAAACACTGACAGGGATCTCCAAAGTCAACGAATTGAAACACTAACAGGAATCTCCAAAGATAGCGAATTGAAACACTAACAGGAATCTCCAAAGATAACTAATTGAAACACTAACAGGGATCTCCAAAGATAACGAATTGAAACACTAACAGGAATCTCCAAAGATAACTAATTGAAACACTAACAGGGATCTCCAAAGATAACGAATTGAAACACTAACAGGAATCTCCCAAGATAACTAATTGAAACACTAACAGGGATCTCCAAAGATAACTAATTGAAAACTAACAGGGATCTCCAAAGTTAACTAATTGAAACACGAACAGGGATCTCCAAAGTTAACTAATTGAAACACTAACAGGAATCTCCAAAGTTAACTAATTGAAACACTAACAGGGATCTCCAAAGATAACTAATTGAAACACTAACAGGGATCTCCAAAGATAACGAATTGAAACACTAACAGGAATCTCCAAAGATAACTAATTGAAACACTAACAGTGATCTCCAAAGATAACTAATTGAAAACTAACAGGGATCTCCAAAGTTAACTAATTGAAACACGAACAGGGATCTCCAAAGTTAACTAATTGAAACACGAACATGGATCGCCAAAGTTAACTCATTGAAACACTAACAAGAATCTCCACAGTTTACTAATTGAAACACTAACAGGGATCTCCAAAGTTAACTAATTGAAACACTAACTCGAATCTCCATAATTAACTAATTGAAACACTAACAGGGATCTCCATAATTAACTAATTGAAACACTAACAGGGATCTCCATAATTAACTGATTGAAACACTAACAGGAATCTCCATAATTAACTAATTGAAACACTAACAGGGATCTCCATAATTAACTAATTGAAACACTAACAGGGATCTCCATAATTAACTAATTGAAACACTAACAGGGATCTCCATAATTAACTAATTGAAACACTAACAGGAATCTCCATAATTAACTAATTGAAACACTAACAGGGATCTCCAAAGTCAGCTAATTGAAACACTAACAGGGATCTCCATAATTAACTAATTGAAACACTAACAGGGATCTCCAAAGTTAACTATTTGAAACACTAACAGGGATCTCCAAAGTTAACTCATTGAAACACTAACAGGAATCTCCAAAGTTAACTCATTGAAACACTAACAGGGATCTCCATAATTAACTAATTGAAACACTAACAGGGATCTCCAAAGTCAGCTAATTGAAACACTAACAGGGATCTCCAAAGTTAACTAATTGAAACACTAACAGGATCTCCATAATTAACTAATTGAAACACTAACAGGGATCTCCAAAGTTAACTAATTGAAACACTAACAGGAATCTCCAAAGTTAACTAATTGAAAACTAACAGGGATCTCCAAAGTTAACTAATTGAAACACGAACAGGGATCTCCAAAGTTAACTAATTGAAACACTAACAGGAATCTCCAAAGTTAACTAATTGAAACACTAACAGGGATCTCCAAAGATAACTAATTGAAACACTGACAGGGATCTCCAAAGTCAACGAATTGAAACACTAACAGGAATCTCCAAAGATAACGAATTGAAACACTAACAGGAATCTCCAAAGATAACTAATTGAAACACTAACAGGGATCTCCAAAGATAACGAATTGAAACACTAACAGGAATCTCCAAAGATAACTAATTGAAACACTAACAGGGATCTCCAAAGATAACGAATTGAAACACTAACAGGAATCTCCAAAGATAACTAATTGAAACACTAACAGGGATCTCCAAAGATAACTAATTGAAAACTAACAGGGATCTCCAAAGTTAACTAATTGAAACACGAACAGGGATCTCCAAAGTTAACTAATTGAAACACTAACAGGAATCTCCAAAGTTAACTAATTGAAACACTAACAGGGATCTCCAAAGATAACTAATTGAAACACTAACAGGGATCTCCAAAGAAAACGAATTGAAACACTAACAGGAATCTCCAAAGATAACTAATTGAAATATTAACAGGGATCTCCAAAGATAACAAATTGAAAACTAACAGGGATCTCCAAAGTTAACTAATTGAAGCACGAACAGGGATCTCCAAAGTTAACACATTGAAACACTAACAAGAATCTCCAAAGTTTACTAATTGAAACACTAACAGGGATCTCCAAAGATAACGAATTGAAACACTAACAGGAATCTCCAAAGATAACTAATTGAAACACTAACAGGGATCTCCAAAGATAACTAATTGAAAACTAACAGGGATCTCCAAAGTTAACTAATTGAAACACGAACAGGGATCTCCAAAGTTAACTAATTGAAACACGAACATGGATCGCCAAAGTTAACTCATTGAAACACTAACAAGAATCTCCACAGTTTACTAATTGAAACACTAACAGGGATCTCCAAAGTTAACTAATTGAAACACTAACTGGAATCTCCATAATTAACTAATTGAAACACTAACAGGGATCTCCATAATTAACTAATTGAAACACTAACAGGGATCTCCATAATTAACTAATTGAAACACTAACAGGAATCTCCAAAGATAACGAATTGAAACTCTAACAGGAATCTCCAAAGATAACTAATTGAAACACTAACAGGGATCTCCATAATTAACTAATTGAAACACTAACAGGGATCTCCATAATTAACTAATTGAAACACTAACAGGGATCTCCATAATTAACTAATTGAAACACTAACAGGGATCTCCATAATTAACTAATTGAAACACTAACAGGGATCTCCATAATTAACTAATTGAAACACTAACAGGGATCTCCATAATTAACTAATTGAAACACTAACAGGGATCTCCATAATTAACTAATTGAAACACTAACAGGAATCTCCATAATTAACTAATTGAAACACTAACAGGAATCTCCATAATTAACTAATTGAAACACTAACAGGGATCTCCAAAGTCAGCTAATTGAAACACTAACAGGGATCTCCATAATTAACTAATTGAAACACTAACAGGGATCTCCAAAGTTAACTATTTGAAACACTAACAGGGATCTCCAAAGTTAACTAATTGAAACACTAACAGGAATCTCCAAAGTTAACTAATTGAAACACTAACAGGGATCTCCATAATTAACTAATTGAAACACTAACAGGGATCTCCAAAGTCAGCTAATTGAAACACTAACAGGGATCTCCAAAGTTAACTAATTGAAACACTAACAGGGATCTCCATAATTAACTAATTGAAACACTAACAGGGATCTCCAAAGTTAACTAATTGAAAACTAACAGGGATCTCCAAAGTTAACTAATTGAAACACGAACAGGGATCTCCAAAGTTATCTAAGTGAAACACTAACAGGAATCTCCAAAGTTAACTAATTGAAACACTAACAGGGATCTCCAAAGATAACTAATTGAAACACTGACAGGGATCTCCAAAGTCAACAAATTGAAACACTAACAGGAATCTCCAAAGATAACGAATTGAAACACTAACAGGAATCTCCAAAGATAACTAATTGAAACACTAACAGGGATCTCCAAAGATAACGAATTGAAACACTAACAGGAATCTCCAAAGTTAACTAATTGAAACACGAACAGGGATCTCCAAAGTTAACTAATTGAAACACTAACAGGAATCTCCAAAGTTAGCTAATTGAAACACTAACAGGGATCTCCAAAGATAACTAATTGAAACACTAACAGGGATCTCCAAAGATAACGAATTGAAACACTAACAGGAATCTCCAAAGATAACTAATTGAAACACTAACAGGGATCTCCAAAGATAACTAATTGAAAACTAACAGGGATCTCCAAAGTTAACTAATTGAAACACGAACAGGGATCTCCAAAGTTAACTCATTGAAACACTAACAAGAATCTCCAAAGTTTACTAATTGAAACACTAACAGGGATCTCCAAAGATAACTAATTGAAACACTAACAGGGATCTCCAAAGATAACGAATTGAAACACTAACAGGAATCTCCAAAGATAACTAATTGAAACACTAACAGGGATCTCCAAAGATAACTAATTGAAAACTAACAGGGATCTCCAAAGTTAACTAATTGAAACACGAACAGGGATCTCCAAAGTTAACTAATTGAAACACGAACGGGGATCACCAAAGTTAACTCATTGAAACACTAACAGGAATCTCCAAAGTTTACTAATTGAAACACTAACAGGGATCTCCAAAGTTAACTAATTGAAACACTAACAGGGATCTCCAAAGATAACGAATTGAAACACTAACAGGAATCTCCAAAGATAACTAATTGAAACACTAACAGGAATATCCAAAGATAACTAATTGAAACACTAACAGGAATCTCCATAATTAACTAATTGAAACACTAACAGGGATCTCCATAATTAACTAATTGAAACACTAACAGGGATCTCCATAATTAACTAATTGAAACACTAACAGGGATCTCCAAAGATAACTAATTGAAAACTAACAGGGATCTCCAAAGTTAACTAATTGAAACACGAACAGGGATCTCCAAAGTTAACTCATTGAAACACTAACAAGAATCTCCAAAGTTTACTAATTGAAACACTAACAGGGATCTCCAAAGATAACTAATTGAAACACTAACAGGGATCTCCAAAGATAACGAATTGAAACACTAACAGGAATCTCCAAAGATAACTAATTGAAACACTAACAGGGATCTCCAAAGATAACTAATTGAAAACTAACAGGGATCTCCAAAGTTAACTAATTGAAACACGAACAGGGATCTCCAAAGTTAACTAATTGAAACACGAACGGGGATCACCAAAGTTAACTCATTGAAACACTAACAGGAATCTCCAAAGTTTACTAATTGAAACACTAACAGGGATCTCCAAAGTTAACTAATTGAAACACTAACAGGGATCTCCAAAGTTAACTAATTGAAACACTAACAGGAATCTCCTAAGTTAACTGCTTGAAACTTAGCTATGAGGCGAGGTTGGAAAAACGCAGATTGTTTTCACTGGAACGACGGAGGTGGAGGGGCGACATGATAGAGGTTTACAAAGTTATGAGCGGCATGGACAGAGTGGATCGTCAGAAGCTTTATCCCAGGGTGGAAGAGTCAGTTACTAGGGGACATCGGTTTAATGTGCGAGGGGCAAAGTTTAGAGTGGATGTGCGAGGCAAGTTTTTTACACAGAGGGTGGTGAGTGCCTGGAACTTGCTGCCGGGGGAGGTGGTGGAAGCAGATACGATAGCGACGTTTAAGATACATCTTGACAAATATATGAATAGGAAGGGAATAGAGGGATATGGGCCCCGGAAGTGCAGAAGGTGTTAGTTTAGGCAGGCATCAAGATCGGTGCAGGCTTGGAGGGCCGAATGGCCTGTTCCTGTGCTGTACTGTTCTTTGTTCTTTGAAACACTAAGCTGATCCGCTGTGAGCAGGGTTCGAACATATGTACGGAAGTGAGTTTTGAATTTAACTCGTTTCCCATTTGGCCACGGAAACTGCATAGACACTGCTGCTAATGTGAATTCCTGCAATTGCTGCAAATCTGAAAATCAGTCAGAAACCGCTGGAAATATCAGCAGGTCGGAAAGCATCAGTGGAGAGAGAAACAGAGTTAATGTTTCATGTCGATGACTTTTCATCAGATCTGGGAGAAGTTAGAGATGTAACAGGACAGAGGCGGGGAAACAGGGAGGAGAAGAAACAAAATGAAAGGTTTGTGATAAGGTGGAAAGCAGAAGATATGAAATGACAGAAGGGATGACAGTGCGAGGCTGAAGAGCTGAGAATTCAAATTACTGTCAGATTATTTCTCTGCTTCACTCCCACTCTTTCCTCTCTGCCCTCGGCCACCTTACACTGTTCTACTGAAGATCAATGGGAACTCGAGGAACAGCACCTCATTTTTCCAATGAGCAAGTGTCCAGCATTCCAGACTCAACATTGAACTCAGTAAGTGAAGATCATAACAAATACTCCCATTGATACAGACATAAACAGGATGGTAGGGTATATCTACTAGAGAGCTGAAAGGACATAAACAGGATGGTAGGGTATATCTAGTAGAGAGCTGAAAGGATCAGTTCTTGGTCCTCAGCTATGAACAATCTATTTCAATGTCACAAATGAAGGGACAGTGGGCCATGTCTGCAGGTTTACTGATGATACAAAGTGAGATGTGAGTTTAAATAGTGAGATGGTTGTAAAGAGCCTGCAATTGGATGTAGACAGTTTGAATGATTGGGGAAAAAAGCTTGAAGATAGAGAATATTGTCGGGAAATGTGAACTTATCCAATGTAATAGGAGGAATGGAAAAGTAGAGTGTTTTTAAGAAAGTAAGAGACTTGTAAATGTTAATATTCAGAGGGATTTGAGGATGTTTGTATTAGAATCACAGAATGTCGATAGACAGGTACTGCAAGAAATCAGGAAGACAGACGATATGTTAACCATTATTGTAAGAACTTGTGTATAGGAGTGAGGCAGTCTTGCTACAATTGTACAGGCCTTTGCTGAAACCACAACAGAAATACTGTGTGCAGTGTTGGTCTCCTTACCTAAGGAAGGATGTACTTTCCTTCGAGGGAGAGAAACAAAGGTTCATTAGATTGATTCCTGGGATGGCAGGGCTGTTCTCTGAGCAGACATAGAACATAGAACATAGAACATGACAGCGCAGTACAGGCCCTTCGGCCCTCGATGTTGCGCCGACCTGTGAAACCATCTGACCTACACTATTCCATTTTCATCCATATGTCTATCCACTGACCACTTAAATGCCCGTAAAGTTGGCGAGTCTACTACTGTTGCAGGCAGGGCGTTCCACGCCCCTACTACTCTCTGAGTAAAGAAACTACCTCTAACATCTGTCCTATATCTATCACCCCTCAACTTAAAGCTATGTCCCCTCGTGTTTGTCATCACCATCCGAGTAAAAAGGCTCTCACTATCCACCCGATCTAACCCTCTGATTATCTTATATGTCTCTATTAAGTCACCTCTCCTCCTCCTTCTCTCTAACGAAAACAACCTCAAGTCCCTCAGCCTTTCCTCGTAAGACCTTCCCTCCATACCAGGCAACATCCTAGTAAATCTCCTCTGCACCCTTTCCAAAGCTTCCACATCCTTCCTATAATGCGGTGACCAGAACTGCACGCAATACTCCAGGTGCGGCCGCACCAGAGTTCTGTACAGCTGCAGCATGACCTCGTGGCTCCGAAACTCGATCCCCCTACGAATAAAAGCTAACACACCATATGCCTTCTTAACAGCCCTATTAACCTGGGTGGCAACTTTCAGGGATTTATGTACCTGGGCACCAAGATCTCTCTGCTCATCTACACTACCAAGAATCTTCCCATTAGCCCAGTACTCTGCATTCCTGTTACTCCTTCCAAAGTGAATCACCTCACACCTTTCCGCATTAAACTCCATTTGCCATCTCTCAGCTCAGTTCTGCAGCCTATCTATGTCCCTCTGTAACCTACAACATGCTTCGGCACTATCCACAACTCCACAGACCTTAGTGTCATCTGCAAATTTACTAACCCACCCTTCTACACCCTCAACCAGGTCATTTATAAAAATGACAAACAGCAGTGGCCCCAAAACAGATCCTTGCGGTACACCACTAGTAACTAAACTCCAGGATGAACATTTGCCATCAACCACCACCCTCTGTCTTCTTTCAGCTAGCCAATTTCTGATCCAAAGCTCTAAATCACCTTCAACCCCATACTTCCGTATTTTCTGCAATCGCCTACCATGGGGAACCTTATCAAACGCCTTACTGAAATCCATATACACCACATCCACGGCTTTACCCTCATCCACCTGTTTGGTCACCTTCTCAAAAAACTCAATAAGGTTTGTGAGGCACGACCTACCCTTCACAAAACCGTGCTGACTATCGCTAATGAACTTATTCTTTTCAAGATGATTTTAAATCCTATCGCTTATAACCTTTTCCAACATTTTACCAACAACCGAAGTAAGGCTCACAGGTCTATAATTACCAGGGCTGTCTCTACTCCTCTTCTTGAACAAGGGGACAACATTTGCTATCCTCCAGTCTTCCGGTACTATTCCTGTCGACAATGATGACATAAAGATCAAGGACAAAACCTCCGCAATCTCCTCCCTGGCTTCCCAGAGAATCCTAGGATAAATCCCATCTGGCCCAGGGGACTTATCTATTTTCCTACTTTCCAAAATTGTTAATACCTCCTCCTTGTGAACCTCAATCCCATCTAGCCTAGTAGTCTGAATCTCAGTATTCCCCTCAACAACATTTTCTTTCTCTACTTTAAGCACTGACGAAAAATATTCATTTAACGCTTCCCCTATCTCCTCTGATTCCACACACAACTTCCCACTACTATCCTTGATTGGCCCTAATCTAACTCTAGTAATTCTTTTATTCCTGATATACCTATAGAAAACCTTAGGGTTTTCCTTGATCCTATCCACCAATGGCTTCTCGTGTCCTCTCCTCACTCTTCTTAGCTCTCCCTTTAGATCCTTCCTGGCTAGCTTGTAACTCTCAAGCGCCCTAACTGAGCCTTTACGTCTCATCCTAACATAACCCTTCTTCTTCCTCTTGACAAGTGCTTCAACTTCTTTAGTAAACCATGGCTCCCTCGCTCGACAACTTCCTCCCTGCCTGACAGGTACATACTTATCAAGGAGACGCAGTAGCTGCTCCTTGAATAAGCTCCACATTTCGATTGTTCCCATCCCCTGCAGTTTCCTTCCCCATCCTACGCATCCTAAATCTTGCCTAATCGCATCATAATTTCCTTTCCCCCACTATAATTCTTGCCCTGCGGTATATACCTGCCCCTGCCCATCGCTAAGGTAAACCTAACCGAATTGTGATCACTATCACCAAAGTGCTCACCTACATCTAAATCTAACATCTGGCCGGGTTCATTACCCAGTACCAAATCCAATGTGGCATCGCCCCTGGTTGGCCTGTCTACATACTGTGTCAGAAAACCCTCCTGCACACACTGGACAAAAACTGACCCATCTAAAGTACTCGAACTATAGTATTTCCAGTCAATATTTGGAAAGTTAAAGTCCCCCAATACAACTACCCTGTTACTCTCGCTCCTGACGAGAATCATCTTCGCTATCCTTTCCTCTACATCTCTGGAACTATTCGGAGGTCTATAGAAAACTCCCAACAGGGTGACCTCTCCTCTCCTGTTTCTAACCTCGGCCCATACTACCTCAGTAGACGAGTCCTCAAACGTCCTTTCTGCCGCCGTAATACCCTCCTTGATTAAAAATGCCACCCCCCCCCCTTACCATCTTCTCTGTTCTTACTGAAACATCTAAATCCCGGAACCTGCAACATCCATTCCTGTCCCTGCTCTACCCATGTCTCCAAAATGGCCACAACATAGAGTAGAATGGGCTTATGTTCTCTGGAGTTTAGTGGAATGAAAGTTGATTTCTTTGAAATGAATAACATTGTCCGAGGGTTTGAATCTTCTAACTCAGAGGCGAGTGTCCTGCCAACTGACCGACAGCGTACAGATGGTGATTCAAACAAACATTCAGTCTGTGGTGTAACTGGAAACTCGGAATGGTCAATTCTTCTGTTTCTGGAGATGGGGAATGTCATTATTTGTGGATTTTCTCTTCAGTGTTTTCCTTGACTCTCTTTGAGGCCCATTCCTCTGTCTCCTGGACTGTCCTGTGGACTGTGTTCTCTGATGCAGTTTTCAATGGCTGGCAAACACAAGCCTTCCAGTGATTTCCCATTGTCTCTGCCCTGTGGTTATACAGACTGATTCTACCCGACAGCAGCTGGTGTTTACAACAGTTTCCACAGTCTCTGGAGGCCTCATTATCTGTAGCTTTCCAGACAGGCTGTAGAACACTTGTATAATTAATTCACGCTTCCAAAATGAACTAAAAGCTAAATACTGCGGATGCTGGAAATCTCAAATAAAAACAAGAAATGCTGGAATCACTCAGCAGGTTTCGGAAATGTTAACTCTGCTTCTCTTTCCACAGATGCTGCCAGACCTGCTGAGTGATTCCAGCATTTCTTGTTTTTATTCCAAAATGAACTGTCAGTTTAACAGGTCCTTTGCTGAATTGATGCTTTAAAACAGACTCATCTACTTTAGTAGGGATGTAATCCAGGTTTCTGAGCCAAATATCTTTCAAAGCATTATTGAAATGACTAACATCCTTTCTGAGGAGGAAGATGATAAAAATTGTTACAAACATTGAACCTGAGACTTGACGAATCCGCTTTGATCCAGGTTCAAACTTGTACAGAGAAACCCCGGAGGATTTCCAGTCCAACACCGTAACCACTCAGTCATCACAGCTGCACAAAGGCATTGCCCAGCAGTTTAACTTCTCAAATCTCCGACCCTGTTCTCTGTGTTAAATCTCAGCAACGCTTATTGTGTGGATTTTGTGATGTTCAATTTGTACAAATACATAAAATCAAAATGAATCACACGGATCGTTAAAATAATCTCACTTTCTGATATTAATAGCATGCAACACAATATGTTAAGAGAATTTACAAATTCCATGTTATTTATATTTAACCACACGAATACCCACAGTCGATGGTTGAAATGCAGGGAGTTATGGGAGGTCTGAGAATAAGAGACAAAGCTAAAAGTCCATTAAAAGGTAAGAGTGGGGTTTGCTGAATTCCCTGAAGGTGATTCCCAGATAGTACTTTATTACATTTCCAGAGAATTCACTGAAGGTTATTTATAGATGGTCTTTTAGTTTGTAAATGGACCCTTGTAGGTTCATTATGCACAGTCTCTTATTATTCGGGATATTGATTTCCTGAAGGTGGTTTAAGGATCGTACCTTAGTACTTTGAATTTAAGTTCCCTCAGACTCTCTATAGACTGTTCTGTTTTATTTGATGCAGATTAATCTGAAGGAACTTTATAAACTATCCCTTATTTTAATGATTACTGCTCCAAAGGAGATTTATGGGCAGCACTCTATATTTGGATGGAGATTTCTACAAAGAAGAATTGTGGACAGTCCCTGATTATTGTAATGGATGAATAATTCTCTATTGAAAGGATGTTCTCCTTTTGTTCAATGGTGACTTTTCTAACTGTGTTTTATGGAAATACCCTCATAATTCAGAGCAGAGACTTCTCCAGAGGCAGTTTATCGACAGTCCCACATTCATTGTGATGTTTCACATCTTCCACCCTATCACAGACTGTCCCTTTTGTTCTTCTTTCCATCCTCCCCCCTTTCACTTGCTCAAAACCTATTACATTTCTATCTTTTCTCAGTTTTGATGAAAGGTCACAGATCTGAAACATTAACTCTGTTTCTCTCTCCACATATACTGCCTGACCTGATGAGAATATCCAATATTTTCTGTTCTATATGTTGTGGTGTGATTTCCATTCCTGTGATTTGTGGGATCTCTTTAAGCTGTGGGAAACAGGTGAGAATCTGTATTCTTTGTGTGTGTGGCACTGCTGCAGCAATCCTAGGTATAAATCATTGTCCATTGTTCAGTTCAGTAAAGACTGAGCTTGGAATAAGTTCTCATTTCCTCAGACATTACTCCTAAAAAAACATATTTTTAAAAGCAAAATTTCTTGTCCACTGCCGCGAATTGAATCTTCATTATTGAGCCAGACCCGTGCAGTTAAACAGGTAAGTTTACCTGTCTCTGTGTGATCTGCATCTCATTGTCCAATCAGGCAGTTTGGTGATTGAAGTGACAGTGACAGGGATTGTATTATTAGATTGCCCTGAGTGTCCCTCCTTCAAATCTCCATTTAAAATGTTCTGTTCAATTCTAACAATGAGTGGTAATTGTGGGTGGAACTCCGGAGTTCAACGTACCGGCACTAATTGGATCATGTAACCTGAGATATTCGACACAATTTTCTTTTGTGTAAAAGCGGCTTGTAGGGAACTGATTATTTGCTTTTAAAAGTTGGAACAAAGACAGCATTTCTCACAGAAAATGCGAGGAGGTTTTGTGGATATGTGGATTGAAAATGATTTCAGCCAGGTCAGTGAGTGTTTCTGGACAATGTGTAACTATATAAATATATCTCCTCTTGTATCACAGCTCCTCTCCAGCTGTCTGAGCATTAAACCCCTTTGTGTGGAGTTGTATCTTAAACAGGCATCTGTTTAGTGATGTCAGTGCTGAAATGTCGTGCTCTAAACATTTACTATTTAATCCATTTGAAAGTTTTATCCAGACTAGATTATTCTTTGGCTCGGCAACATAAGTTACAATCTCTCACTCAGGCCGTGCATTGACATCATTTTTGGGCGATGGCTCTCTTGAAGGTTTCTGGTTCAGTTAATTGGTATTGGAACAGTTTCTGGGTGCTGGGACAGTTTGAGTGTTGAGATCAGAAATGGGTACTTGGTCAGTTTCCAGGTGCTGGGTGAGTGAACATGTCTTGGATTAGGCGAGGCACACCTGGTCAGATTCCAGGTGCTGTGTCAGTGAACATGTCCTGGGTTAGGTGATGCTCACATGGTCAGTTTCCAGGTGCTGTGTCAGTGAACATGTCCTGGGTTAGGTGATGATCACCTGGTTAGTTTCCAGGTGCTGGGTCAGTGAACATGTCCTGGGTTAGGCGATGATCACCTGGTCAGTTTCCAGGTACTGGGTCAGTGAACATGTCCTGGGTTAGGTGATGCTCACCTGGTCAGTTTCCAGGTACTGGGTCAGTGAACATGTCCTGGATTAGGTGATGATCGCCTGGTAAGTTTCCAGGTGCTGGGTCAGTGAACATGTCCTGGGTTAGGTGCTGATCACCTGGTCAGTTTCCAGGTACTGGGTCAGTGAACATGTCCTGGATTAGGTGAGGATCACCTGGTTAGATTCCAGGTGCTGGGTCAGTGAACATGTCCTGGATTAGGCGATGATCACCCGGTCAGTTTCCAGGTACTGGGTCAGTGAACATGTCCTGGGTTAGGTGATGCTCACCTGGTCAGTTTCCAGGTACTGGGTCAGTGAACATGTCCTGGGTTAGTTGATGATCACCTGGTCAGTTTCCAGGTGCTGTGTCAGTGAACATGTCCTGGGTTAGGTGATGATCACCTGGTTAGTTTCCAGGTGCTGGGTCAGTGAACATGTCCTGGGTTAGGCGATGATCACCTGGTCAGTTTCCAGGTACTGGGTCAGTGAACATGTCCTGGGTTAGGTGATGCTCACCTGGTCAGTTTCCAGGTACTGCGTCAGTGAACATGTCCTGGATTAGGTGATGATCACCTGGTCACTTTCCAGGTGCTGGGTCAGTGAACATGTCCTGGGTTAGGTGATGATCACCTGGTCAGTTTCCAGGTACTGCGTCAGTGAACATGTCCTGGATTAGGTGATGATCACCTGGTCAGTTTCCAGGTGCTAGGTCAGTGAACATGTCCTGGGTTAGGTGATGATCACCTGGTCAGTTTCCAGGTGCTGGGTCAGTGAACATGTCCTGGATTAGGTGATGATCGCCTGGTCAGTTTCCAGGTGCTGGGTCAGTGAACATGTCCTGGGTTAGGTGATGATCACCTGGTCAGTTTCCAGGTACTGGGTCAGTGAACATGTCCTGGATTAGGTGATGATCACCTGGTTAGTTTCCAGGTGCTGGGTCAGTGAACATGTCCTGGATTAGGTGATGATCGCCTGGTCAGTTTCCAGGTGCTGGGTCAGTGAACATGTCCTGGGTTAGGTGATGATCACCTGGTCAGTTTCCAGGTACTGGGTCAGTGAACATGTCCTGGATTAGGCGATGATCACCTGGTCAGTTTCCAGGTGCTGGGTCAGTGAACATGTCCTGGATTAGGTGATGTTCACCTGGTCAGTTTCCAGGTGCTGGGTCAGTGAACATGTCGTGGATTAGGTGATGATCACCTGGTCAGTTTCCAGGTGCTGGGTCAGTGAACATGTCCCGGATTAGGCGATGATCACCTGGTCAGTTTCCAGGTGCTGGGTCAGTGAACATGTCCTGGATTAGGTGATGTTCACCTGGTCAGTTTCCAGGTGCTGGGTCAGTGAACATGTCGTGGATTAGGTGATGATCACCTGGTCAGTTTCCAGGTGCTGGGTCAGTGAACATGTCCCGGATTAGGCGATGATCACCTGGTCAGTTTCCAGGTACTGGGTCAGTGAACATGTCCTGGGTTAAGTGATGATCACCTGGTTAGTTTCCAGGTGCTGGGTCAGTGAACATGTCCTGGGTTAGGTGATGATCACCTGGTTAGTTTCCAGGTGCTGTTTCAGTGGACATGTCCTGGGTTAGGCGATGATCGCCTGGTCAGTTTCCAGGTACTGGGTCAGTGAACATGTCCTGGATTAGGTGATGATCACCTGGTCAATTTCCAGGTGCTGGGTCAGTGAACATGTCCTGGGTTAGGTGATGATCACCTGATCAGTTTCCAGGTGCTGGGTCAGTGAACATGTCCTGGGTTAGGTGATGATCACCTGGTCAGTTTCCAGGTGCGAGGTCAGTGAACATGTCCTGGGTTAGGTGCTGATCACCTGGTCAGTTTCCAGGTACTGGGTCAGTGAACATGTCCTGGATTAGGTGATGCTCACCTGGTCAGTTTCCAGGTACTGGGTCAGTGAACATGTCCTGGGTTAGTTGATGATCACCTGGTCAGTTTCCAGGTGCGAGGTCAGTGAACATGTCCTGGATTAGGCGATCATCACCCGGTCAGTTTCCAGGTACTGGGTCAGTGAACATGTCCTGGGTTAGGTGATGCTCACCTGGTCAGTTTCCAGGTACTGGGTCAGTGAACATGTCCTGGGTTAGTTGATGATCACCTGGTCAGTTTCCAGGTGCTGTGTCAGTGAACATGTCCTGGGTTAGGTGATGATCACCTGGTTAGTTTCCAGGTGCTGGGTCAGTGAACATGTCCTGGGTTAGGCGATGATCACCTGGTCAGTTTCCAGGTACTGGGTCAGTGAACATGTCCTGGGTTACGTGATGCTCACCTGGTCAGTTTCCAGGTACTGCGTCAGTGAACATGTCCTGGATTAGGTGATGATCACCTGGTCACTTTCCAGGTGCTGGGTCAGTGAACATGTCCTGGGTTAGGTGATGATCACCTGGTCAGTTTCCAGGTACTGCGTCAGTGAACATGTCCTGGATTAGGTGATGATCGCCTGGTCAGTTTCCAGGTGCTGGGTCAGTGAACATGTCCTGGGTTAGGTGATGATCACCTGGTCAGTTTCCAGGTACTGGGTCAGTGAACATGTCCTGGATTAGGTGATGATCACCTGGTTAGTTTCCAGGTGCTGGGTCAGTGAACATGTCCTGGATTAGGCGATGATCACCTGGTCAGTTTCCAGGTGCTGGGTCAGTGAACATGTCCTGGATTAGGTGATGTTCACCTGGTCAGTTTCCAGGTGCTGGGTCAGTGAACATGTCGTGGATTAGGTGATGATCACCTGGTCAGTTTCCAGGTGCTGTGTCAGTGAACATGTCCTGGGTTAGGTGATGATCACCTGGTCAGTTTCCAGGTACTGGGTCAGTGAACATGTCCTGGGTTAGGTGATGATCACCTGGTCAGTTTCCAGGTGCTGGGTCAGTGAACATGTCGTGGATTAGGTGATGATCACCTGGTCAGTTTCCAGGTGCTGGGTCAGTGAACATGTCCCGGATTAGGCGATGATCACCTGGTCAGTTTCCAGGTGCTGGGTCAGTGAACATGTCGTGGATTAGGTGATGATCACCTGGTCAGTTTCCAGGTACTGCGTCAGTGAACATGTCCTGGATTAGGTGATGATCACCTGGTCACTTTCCAGGTGCTGGGTCAGTGAACATGTCCTGGGTTAGGTGATGATCACCTGGTCAGTTTCCAGGTACTGCGTCAGTGAACATGTCCTGGATTAGGTGATGATCGCCTGGTCAGTTTCCAGGTGCTGGGTCAGTGAACATGTCCTGGGTTAGGTGATGATCACCTGGTCAGTTTCCAGGTACTGGGTCAGTGAACATGTCCTAGATTAGGTGATGATCACCTGGTTAGTTTCCAGGTGCTGGGTCAGTGAACATGTCCTGGATTAGGCGATGATCACCTGGTCAGTTTCCAGGTGCTGGGTCAGTGAACATGTCCTGGATTAGGTGATGTTCACCTGGTCAGTTTCCAGGTGCTGGGTCAGTGAACATGTCGTGGATTAGGTGATGATCACCTGGTCAGTTTCCAGGTGCTGGGTCAGTGAACATGTCCCGGATTAGGCGATGATCACCTGGTCAGTTTCCAGGTACTGGGTCAGTGAACATGTCCTGGGTTAGGTGATGATCACCTGGTTAGTTTCCAGGTGCTGGGTCAGTGAACATGTCCTGGGTTAGGTGATGATCACCTGGTTAGTTTCCAGGTGCTGTTTCAGTGGACATGTCCTGGGTTAGGCGATGATCACCTGGTCAGTTTCCAGGTACTGGGTCAGTGAACATGTCCTGGATTAGGTGATGATCACCTGGTCAATTTCCAGGTGCTGGGTCAGTGAACATGTCCTGGGTTAGGTGATGATCACCTGATCAGTTTCCAGGTGCTGGGTCAGTGAACATGTCCTGGGTTAGGTGCTGATCACCTGGTCAGTTTCCAGGTGCGAGGTCAGTGAACATGTCCTGGGTTAGGTGCTGATCACCTGGTCAGTTTCCAGGTACTGGGTCAGTGAACATGTCCTGGATTAGGTGATGCTCACCTGGTCAGTTTCCAGGTACTGGGTCAGTGAACATGTCCTGGGTTAGTTGATGATCACCTGGTCAGTTTCCAGGTGCGAGGTCAGTGAACATGTCCTGGATTAGGCGATGATCACCCGGTCAGTTTCCAGGTACTGGGTCAGTGAACATGTCCTGGGTTAGGTGATGCTCACCTGGTCAGTTTCCAGGTACTGGGTCAGTGAACATGTCCTGGGTTAGTTGATGATCACCTGGTCAGTTTCCAGGTGCTGTGTCAGTGAACATGTCCTGGGTTAGGTGATGATCACCTGGTTAGTTTCCAGGTGCTGGGTCAGTGAACATGTCCTGGGTTAGGCGATGATCACCTGGTCAGTTTCCAGGTACTGGGTCAGTGAACATGTCCTGGGTTAGGTGATGATCACCTGGTCACTTTCCAGGTGCTGGGTCAGTGAACATGTCCTGGGTTAGGTGATGATCACCTGGTCAGTTTCCAGGTACTGCGTCAGTGAACATGTCCTGGATTAGGTGATGATCACCTGGTCACTTTCCAGGTGCTGGGTCAGTGAACATGTCCTGGGTTACGTGATGCTCACCTGGTCAGTTTCCAGGTACTGCGTCAGTGAACATGTCCTGGATTAGGTGATGATCACCTGGTCACTTTCCAGGTGCTGGGTCAGTGAACATGTCCTGGGTTAGGTGATGATCACCTGGTCAGTTTCCAGGTACTGCGTCAGTGAACATGTCCTGGATTAGGTGATGATCGCCTGGTCACTTTCCAGGTGCTGGGTCAGTGAACATGTCCTGGGTTAGGTGATGATCACCTGGTCAGTTTCCAGGTACTGGGTCAGTGAACATGTCCTGGATTAGGTGATGATCACCTGGTTAGTTTCCAGGTGCTGGGTCAGTGAACATGTCCTGGATTAGGCGATGATCACCTGGTCAGTTTCCAGGTACTGGGTCAGTGAACATGTCCTGGATTAGGTGATGATCACCTGGTTAGTTTCCAGGTGCTGGGTCAGTGAACATGTCCTGGATTAGGCGATGATCACCTGGTCAGTTTCCAGGTACTGCGTCAGTGAACATGTCCTGGATTAGGTGATGATCACCTGGTCACTTTCCAGGTGCTGGGTCAGTGAACATGTCCTGGGTTAGGTGATGATCACCTGGTCAGTTTCCAGGTACTGCGTCAGTGAACATGTCCTGGATTAGGTGATGATCGCCTGGTCAGTTTCCAGGTGCTGGGTCAGTGAACATGTCCTGGGTTAGGTGATGATCACCTGGTCAGTTTCCAGGTACTGGGTCAGTGAACATGTCCTGGATTAGGTGATGATCACCTGGTTAGTTTCCAGGTGCTGGGTCAGTGAACATGTCCTGGATTAGGCGATGATCACCTGGTCAGTTTCCAGGTACTGCGTCAGTGAACATGTCCTGGATTAGGTGATGATCACCTGGTCACTTTACAGGTGCTGGGTCAGTGAACATGTCCTGGGTTAGGTGATGATCACCTGGTCAGTTTCCAGGTACTGCGTCAGTGAACATGTCGTGGATTAGGTGATGATCGCCTGGTCAGTTTCCAGGTGCTGGGTCAGTGAACATGTCCTGGGTTAGGTGATGATCACCTGGTCAGTTTCCAGGTACTGGGTCAGTGAACATGTCCTGGATTAGGTGATGATCACCTGGTTAGTTTCCAGGTGCTGGGTCAGTGAACATGTCCTGGATTAGGCGATGATCACCTGGTCAGTTTCCAGGTGCTGGGTCAGTGAACATGTCCTGGATTAGGTGATGTTCACCTGGTCAGTTTCCAGGTGCTGGGTCAGTGAACATGTCGTGGATTAGGTGATGATCACCTGGTCAGTTTCCAGGTGCTGGGTCAGTGAACATGTCCCGGATTAGGCGATGATCACCTGGTCAGTTTCCAGGTACTGGGTCAGTGAACATGTCCTGGGTTAAGTGATGATCACCTGGTTAGTTTCCAGGTGCTGGGTCAGTGAACATGTCCTGGGTTAGGTGATGATCACCTGGTTAGTTTCCAGGTGCTGTTTCAGTGGACATGTCCTGGGTTAGGCGATGATCACCTGGTCAGTTTCCAGGTACTGGGTCAGTGAACATGTCCTGGATTAGGTGATGATCACCTGGTCAATCTCCAGGTGCTGGGTCAGTGAACATGTCCTGGGTTAGGTGATGATCACCTGATCAGTTTCCAGGTGCTGGGTCAGTGAACATGTCCTGGGTTAGGTGATGATCACCTGGTCAGTTTCCAGGTGCGAGGTCAGTGAACATGTCCTGGGTTAGGTGCTGATCACCTGGTCAGTTTCCAGGTACTGGGTCAGTGAACATGTCCTGGATTAGGTGATGCTCACCTGGTCAGTTTCCAGGTACTGGGTCAGTGAACATGTCCTGGGTTAGTTGATGATCACCTGGTCAGTTTCCAGGTGCTGTGTCAGTGAACATGTCCTGTGTTAGTTGATGATCACCTGGTCAGTTTCCAGGTGCTGTGTCAGTGAACATGTCCTGGGTTAGGTGATGATCACCTGGTTAGTTTCCAGGTGCTGGGTCAGTGAACATGTCCCGGATTAGGTGATGCTCACCTGGTCAGTTTCCAGGTACTGCGTCAGTGAACATGTCCTGGATTAGGTGATGATCACCTGGTCACTTTCCAGGTGCTGGGTCAGTGAACATGTCCTGGGTTAGGTGATGATCACCTGGTCAGTTTCCAGGTACTGCGTCAGTGAACATGTCCTGGATTAGGTGATGATCGCCTGGTCAGTTTCCAGGTGCTGGGTCAGTGAACATGTCCTGGGTTAGGTGATGATCACCTGGTCAGTTTCCAGGTACTGGGTCAGTGAACATGTCCTGGATTAGGTGATGATCACCTGGTTAGTTTCCAGGTGCTGGGTCAGTGAACATGTCCTGGATTAGGCGATGATCACCTGGTCAGTTTCCAGGTGCTGGGTCAGTGAACATGTCCTGGATTAGGTGATGTTCACCTGGTCAGTTTCCAGGTGCTGGGTCAGTGAACATGTCGTGGATTAGGTGATGATCACCTGGTCAGTTTCCAGGTGCTGGGTCAGTGAACATGTCCCGGATTAGGCGATGATCACCTGGTCAGTTTCCAGGTACTGGGTCAGTGAACATGTCCTGGGTTAGGTGATGATCACCTGGTTAGTTTCCAGGTGCTGGGTCAGTGAACATGTCCTGGGTTAGGTGATGATCACCTGGTTAGTTTCCAGGTGCTGTTTCAGTGGACATGTCCTGTGTTAGGCGATGATCACCTGGTCAGTTTCCAGGTACTGGGTCAGTGAACATGTCCTGGATTAGCTGATGATCACCTGGTCAATTTCCAGGTGCTGGATCAGTGAACATGTCCTGGGTTAGGTGATGATCACCTGATCAGTTTCCAGGTGCTGGGTCAGTGAACATGTCCTGAGTTAGGTGATGATCACCTGGTCAGTTTCCAGGTGCGAGGTCAGTGAACATGTCCTGGGTTAGGTGATGATCACCTGGTCAGTTTCCAGGTGCTGGGTCAGTGAACATGTCCTGGGTTAGGTGATGATCACCTGGTGAGTTTCCAGGTGCTGGGTCAGTGAACATGTCCTGGATTAGGTGATGATCACCTGGTCACTTTCCAGGTGCTGTGTCAGTGAACATGTCCTGGGTTAGGTGATGCTCACCTGGTCAGTTTCGAGGTACTGGGTCAGTGAACATGTCCTGGGTTAGTTGATGATCACCTGGTGAGTTTCCAGGTGCTGGGTCAGTGAACATGTCCTGGGTTAGGTGATGATCACCTGGTTAGTTTCCAGGTGCTAGGTCAGTGAACATGTCCTGGGTTAGTTGTTGTACACCTGGTCAGTTTCCAGGTGCTGTGTCAGTGAACATGTCCTGGGTTAGGTGATGATCACCTGGTCAGTTTCCAGGTGCTGGGTCAGTGAACATGTCCTGGGTTAGGTGATGTTCACCTGGTCAGTTTCCAGGTGCTGTGTCAGTTAACATGTCCTGGATTAGGTGATGATCACCTGGTTAGTTTCCAGGTGCTAGGTCAGTGAACATGTCCTGGGTTAGGTGATGTTCACCTGGTCAGTTTCCAGGTGCTGGGTCAGTGAACATGTCCTGGGTTAGGTGATGATCACCTGGTCAGTTTCTGGAACTGTTCCAGAGTTGAGGTGTTTGGTCGGTCCTCCAGTATATTCTCCAATTCATAATCAGTATATGTACTTAACTGGAAAACGTATAATTTACCATACTGCTACAATGTAATCTCCAGATCATACAGTCAAATATATATGTTGCGTGACTGGTATGTATTACTGTCAGGGAATGATCTGCCTTCTAGATGCTATAACAATAGGAAAGGGTTGAAAGCAGGATATGTGAGACACTTCAATAGTGGTAATGGGTAATTATGGGTCATTCAATTAAACTAAAAGAACATCAGAAATAAAAGAACAGAACAGCAAACAGAGGCAGCCTTGTTCCCATGGGAATGTAGACTATGCATCTTATTTGGAATGTGATAATGAGTAAAGGAGCACTGGTGTTCTGGTTCAAGACAGGACAGGCGATGGTGTTGGGAGGAACCTCTATTTGGAATCATTGGTCCATCAAGAATGTTACATGTCTGCAGTGTAAAAGATGCCTCTTTGCATTGTCACAGCTAGACTGATAACTTCAGCGGGAGGAAAAAATGTGATCTCAGGGGTTATTAGACTGAAACCTGAGTAAAACAGGGCCTTGTGAATGTCGATACCTGCAATTGTAATAAGAGGATAGTAGTTATTCAATGATTGGTCTAGTGTAATTTAGTGTGTTTGTATTATTGTAAGGGTTATACAAAGAGTGTCCAAATAGACAGAAGGTGTAGAAGATTTCAAAAGGCACAAAGACAAGTGATTTCACCCACAGCTGCAGATATTTATTACCATGAATTTTACCCAAGGGAAAAACCGGGTCATATAAATGACACATTGTAAACTACTGTTCAGATACTGTGAGGTATCATATCTTACTTGTGCAGAATAAAGTTTTATCACTGCCATCAATTTGGGCCGATGTCGACTCAATGTAATTAATTAACTGTAATTAATCAAATGCAGGACTGAACCATGACAGAGGGTGCAGTCACTCTGGGTTCAGCATGAATTATTCAATAATTTAAACTTAATCACATCAGAGAACATTATTTCCAAATTTTTGAAGGAAACCTCAATGGCGGCCGTGGTACCCAGCATTCCAAGCGGGAATGAATATGCCGTACACACTCAACAGGAGGCCACCGCGCAGGCGCAAATCCAGCCGCACAGAGACACTGCGCATGCTCCAGAGACAGGCGGCCATTGCGGTGGAAGGCGGTTAAAGTCGGTGACGCACATAAGACTAATGGAGCCGGCGAGCGGGGAGGAGGCTTCAGAAGGACTTGGTGCAGCCCGCAAACGCGAATAAGAATGTCAATGTCCCGCTTTGGTAACTCAGGCTCCTTTCACCTGCGAAGAGAATCCGGGGAAGGAAAAAGAGGCGGGAAGATTCAGATCGCCGCCATTTTGCTGCTGGGGCAATACAGCGCATGCGCAATATCCTGGTGATGTCAGTGAGTGGGCGTGGCTTCGGAATCCTCTGTGTTGAGTTGGAGCTGAAACAGCACAGGCTGGGGATGGAGGCTGGGACCTTCCTGTGCTCACTCAGCACAGGCTGGGGATGGAGGCTGGGATCTTCCTGTGCTCACTCAGCACAGGCTGGGGATGGAGGCTGGGATCTTCCTGTGCTCACTCAGCGCAGGCTGGGGATGGAGGCTGGGATCTTCCTGTGCTCACTCAGCACTGGCTGGGGATGGAGGCTGGGATCTTCCTGCGCTCACTCAGCGCAGGCTGGGGATGGAGGCTGGGATCTTCCTGCGCTCACTCAGCACAGGCTGGGGATGGAGGCTGGGATCTTCCTGTGCTCACTCAGCACAGGCTGGGGATGGAGGCTGGGATCTTCCTGTGCTCACTCAGCACAGGCTGGGGATGGAGGCTGGGATCTTCCTGTGCTCACTCAGCACAGGCTGGGGATGGAGGCTGGGATCTTCCTGTGCTCACTCAGCACAGGCTGGGGATGGAGGCTGGGATCTTCCTGTGCTCACTCAGCACAGGCTGGGGATGGAGGCTGGGATCTTCCTGTGCTCACTCAGCACAGGCTGGGGATGGAGGCTGGGATCTTCCTGTGCTCACTCAGCACAGGCTGGGGATGGAGGCTGGGATCTTCCTGTGCTCACTCAGCACAGGCTGGGGTTGGAGGCTGGGATCTTCCTGTGCTCACTCAGCACAGGCTGGGGATGGAGGCTGGGATCTTCCTGTGCTCACTCAGCGCAGGCTGGGGATGGAGGCTGGGATCTTCCTGTGCTCACTCAGCGCAGGCTGGGGATGGAGGCTGGGATTTTCCTGTGCTCACTCAGCGCAGGCTGGGGATGGAGGCTGGGATCTTCCTGTGCTCACTCAGCGCAGGCTGGGGATAGAGGCTGGGATCTTCCTGTGCTCACTCAGCACAGGCTGGGGATGGAGGCTGGGATCTTCCTGTGCTCACTCAGCACAGGCTGGGGATGGAGGCTGGGATCTTCCTGTGCTCACTAAGCATAGGCTGGGGATGGAGGCTGGGATCTTCCTGTGCTCACTCAGCACAGGCTGGGGATGGAGGCTGGGATCTTCCTGTGCTCACTCAGCACAGGCTGGGGATGGAGGCTGGGATCTTCCTGTGCTCACTCAGCACTGGCTGGGGATGGAGGCTGGGATCTTCCTGTGCTCACTCAGCACAGGCTGGGGATGGAGGCTGGGATCTTCCTTTGCTCACTCAGCACAGGCTGGGAATGGAGGCTGGGATCTTCCTGTGCTCACTCAGCACAGGCTGGGGATGGAGGCTGGGATCTTCCTGTGCTCACTCAGCACAGGCTGGGGATGGAGGCTGGGATCTTCCTGTGCTCACTCAGCACAGGCTGTGGATGGAGGCTGGGTTCTTCCTGTGCTCACTCAGCACAGGCTGTGGATGGAGGCTGGGATCTTCCTGTGCTCACTCAGCACATGCTGTGGATGGAGGCTGGGATCTTCCTGTGCTCACTCAGCACAGGCTGTGGATGGAGTCTGGGATCTCCCTGTGCTCTGTATTGGGCTCAGTACTGTACTGTGCGTTTAACCCTCATTGTGTTGTTCTAATTGCTGCCTCTCTCTCTCTCCCTCTTGCAGTGGGTCTGGGAGTTCCTGACTGATCACAATGTCCTGATCCTTTCCACACATCACACACACTCAAGTTGGATGAGCCGCTGATGGTGATGCAGGAGATGGAGAACTCCAGCCTTCCATCCACTCCACAGTGAGGTAAGATCACACACTGATAATAACTCGGACAACAGGGTGTTAACACAGCTGAAGCTGGGAATGTGGCCTGGGATCTTCCTGTGCTCTGAGAATGGGAATCAGTAACACATGATGTGAGAACAGCTAAATCAGCACAGGCTGGGGATGGAGGCTGGGATCTCCCCGTGCTCACTGACCCCGCTCACTGACCCCACTCATTGACCCCACTCACTGACCCCACTCACTGACCCCACTCACTGTCCCCACTCACTGACCCCACTTACTGACCCCACTCACTGTCCGCACTCACTGTCCGCACTCACTGACCCCACTCACTGACCCCACTCACTGACCCCACTCACTGACCCCACTCACTGACCCCATTCACTGTCCCCACTCACTGTCCCCACTCACTGACTCCACGCACTGACTCCAAGCACTGACTCCAAGCACTGACCCCACGCACTGACCCCACGCACTGACCCCACGCACTGACCCCACTCACTGTCCGCAGTCACTGTCCGCAGTCACTGTCCGCAGTCACTGTCCGCAGTCACTGTCCCCACTCACTGTCCGCACTCACTGTCCGCACTCACTGTCCGCACTCACTGTCCGCACTCACTGTCCGCACTCACTGTCCCCACTCACTGTCCCCACTCACTGTCCCCACTCACTGACCCCACTCACTATCCGCACTCACTGACCCCACTCACTGACCCCACTCACTGACCCCACTCACTGTCCGCACTCACTGTCCGCACTCACTGTCCGCACTCACTGTCCCCAGTCACTATCCCCACTCACTGTCCCCACTCACTGACTCCACTCACTGTCCCCACTCACTGTCCCCACTCACAGTCCCCACTCACAGTCCCCACTCACAGTCCCCACTCACTGTCCCCACTCACTGTCCCCACTCACTGTCCCCACTCACTGTCCCCACTCACTGTCCCCACTCACTGACCCCACTAACAGACCCCACTCACTGACCCCACTCACTGTCCCCACTCACTGTCCCCACTCACTGTCCCCACTCACTGTCCCCACTCACTGTCCCCACTCACTGACCCCACTAACTGTCTGCACTCACTGTCCCCACTAACTGTCCCCACTAACTGTCCCCACTAACTGTCCCCACTAACTGTCCCCACTAACTGTCCCCACTCACTGTCCCCACTCACTGTCCCCACTCACTGACCCCACTCACTGACCCCACTCACTGACCCCACTCACTGTCCCCACTGACTGTCCCCACTGACTGTCCCCACTGACTGTCCCCACTCACTGTCCCCACTCACTGTCCCCACTCACTGTCCCCACTCACTGTCCCCACTCACTGTCCCCACTCACTGTCCCCACTCACTGACTTCACTCACTGTCCCCAGTCACTATCCGCACTCACTGTCCCCACTCACTGTCCCCACTCACAGACCCCACACACTGTCCCCACTCACTGTCCGCACTCACTGTCCGCACTCACTGTCCGCACTCACTGTCCCCAGTCACTGTCCCCAGTCACTGTCCCCAGTCACTGTCCCCACTCACTGTCCGCACTCACTGTCCGCACTCACTGTTCGCACACACTGACCCCACTCACTGACCCCACGCAATGACCCCACGCAATGACCCCACGCAATGACCCCACGCACTGACCCCACTCACTGACCCCACTTACTATCCGCACACCCTGACCCACCACCACCCCACACCACCACCACCACCACCCCACACCACCACCACAACCACCCCACTCCAACAGCACCACCAAAACACTCCAACAGCACCACCAAAACACTCCAACACCACCACCACCCCACTCCAACACCACCACCACCCCACTCCACCACCACCACCACCCCACTCCAACACCACCACCACCCCACTCCAACACCACCACCACCCCACTCCAACACCACCACCACCCCACTCCAACACCACCACCACCCCACTCCACCACCACCACCACCCCACTCCAACACCACCACCACCCCACTCCAACACCACCACCACCCCACTGCAACACCACCACCACCCCACTCCAACACCACCACCACCCCACTCCAACACCACCACCACCCCATTCCAACACCACCACCACCCCACTCCAACACCACCACCACCCCACTCCAACACCACCACCACCCCACTCCAACACCACCACCACCCCACTCCAACACCACCACCACCCCACTCCAACACCACCACCACCCCACTCCAACACCACCACCACCCCACTCCAACACCACCAACACCCCACTCCAACACCACCAACACCCCACTCCAACACCACCAACACCCCACTCCAACACCACCAACACCCCACTCCAACACCACCAACACCCCACTCCAACACCACCAACACCCCACTCCAACACCACCAACACCCCACTCCAACACCACCAACACCCCACTCCAACACCACCAACACCCCACTCCAACACCACCAACACCCCACTCCAACACCACCAACACCCCACTCCAACACCACCAACACCCCACTCCAACACCACCAACACCCCACTCCAACACCACCAACACCCCACTCCAACACCACCAACACCCCACTCCAACACCACCAACACCCCACTCCAACACCACCAACACCCCACTCCAACACCACCAACACCCCACTCCAACACCACCAACACCCCACTCCAACACCACCAACACCCCACTCCAACACCACCAACACCCCACTCCAACACCACCAACACCCCACTCCAACACCACCAACACCCCACTCCAACACCACCAACACCCCACTCCAACACCACCAACACCCCACTCCAACACCACCAACACCCGACTCCAACACCACCAACACCCCACTCCAACACCACCACCACCCCACTCCAACACCACCACCACCCCACTCCAACACCACCACCACCCCACTCCAACACCACCACCACCCCACTCCAACACCACCACCACCCCACTCCAACACCACCACCACCCCACTCCAACACCACCACCACCCGACTCCAACACCACCACCACCACCCCACTCCAACACCACCACCCCACTCCAACACCTCCAACACCACCCCACTCCAACACCACCCCACTCCAACACCACCCCACTCCAACACCACCCCACTCCAACACCACCCCACTCCAACACCACCCCACTCCAACACCACCCCACTCCAACACCACCCCACTCCAACACCACCCCACTCCAACACCACCCCACTCCAACACCACCCCACTCCAACACCACCCCACTCCAACACCACCCCACTCCAACACCACCCCACTCCAACACCACCCCACTCCAACACCACCCCACTCCAACACCACCCCACTCCAACACCACCCCACTCCAACACCACCCCACTCCAACACCACCCAACTCCAACACCACCCCACTCCAACACCACCCCAATCCAACACCACCCCACTCCAACACCACCCCACTCCAACACCACCCCACTCCAACACCACCCCACTCCAACACCACCCCACTCCAACACCACCCCACTCCAACACCACCCCACTCCAACACCACCCCACTCCAACACCACCCCACTCCAACACCACCCCACTCCAACACCACCCCACTCCAACACCACCCCACTCCAACACCACCCCACTCCAACACCACCCCACTCCAACACCACCCCACTCCAACACCACCCCACTCCAACACCACCCCACTCCAACACCACCCCACTCCAACACCACCCCACTCCAACACCACCCCACTCCAACACCACCCCACTCCAACACCACCCCACTCCAACACCACCCCACTCCAACACCACCCCACTCCAACACCACCCCACTCCAACACCACCCCACTCCAACACCACCCCACTCCAACACCACCCCACTCCAACACCACCCCACTCCAACACCACCCCACTCCAACACCACCCCACTCCAACACCACCCCACTCCAACACCACCCCACTCCAACACCACCCCACTCCAACACCACCCCACTCCAACACCACCCCACTCCAACACCACCCCACTCCAACACCACCCCACTCCAACACCACCCCACTCCAACACCACCCCACTCCAACACCACCCCACTCCAACACCACCCCACTCCAACACCACCCCACTCCAACACCACCCCACTCCAACACCACCCCACTCCAACACCACCCCACTCCAACACCACCCCACTCCAACACCACCCCACTCCAACACCACCCCACTCCAACACCACCCCACTCCAACACCACCCCACTCCAACACCACCCCACTCCAACACCACCCCACTCCAACACCACCCCACTCCAACACCACCCCACTCCAACACCACCCCACTCCAACACCACCCCACTCCAACACCACCCCACTCCAACACCACCCCACTCCAACACCACCCCACTCCAACACCACCCCACTCCAACACCACCCCACTCCAACACCACCCCACTCCAACACCACCCCACTCCAACACCACCCCACTCCAACACCACCCCACTCCAACACCACCCCACTCCAACACCACCCCACTCCAACACCACCCCACTCCAACACCACCCCACTCCAACACCACCCCACTCCAACACCACCCCACTCCAACACCACCCCACTCCAACACCACCCCACTCCAACACCACCCCACTCCAACACCACCCCACTCCAACACCACCCCACTCCAACACCACCCCACTCCAACACCACCCCACTCCAACACCACCCCACTCCAACACCACCCCACTCCAACACCACCCCACTCCAACACCACCCCACTCCAACACCACCCCACTCCAACACCACCCCACTCCAACACCACCCCACTCCAACACCACCCCACTCCAACACCACCCCACTCCAACACCACCCCACTCCAACACCACCCCACTCCAACACCACCCCACTCCAACACCACCCCACTCCAACACCACCACCACCACCCCACTCCAACACCACCACCACCACCCCACGCCTACACCACGCCACTCCAACACCACCCCACTCCAACACCACCCCACTCCAACACCACCCCACTCCAACACCACCCCACTCCAACACCACCCCACTCCAACACCACCCCACTCCAACACCACCCCACTCCAACACCACCCCACTCCAACACCACCCCACTCCAACACCACCCCACTCCAACACCACCCCACTCCAACACCACCCCACTCCAACACCACCACCACCCCACTCCAACACCACCCCACTCCAACACCACCACCACCCCACTCCAACACCACCACCACCCCACTCCAACACCACCACCACCCCACTCCAACACCACCACCACCCCACTCCACCACCACCACCACCCCACTCCAAGACCTCCCCACTCCAAGACCTCCCCACTCCAAGACCTCCCCACTCCAAGACCTCCCCACTCCAAGGCCTCCCCACTCCAAGGCCTCCCCACTCCAAGGCCTCCCCACTCCAAGGCCTCCCCACTCCAAGGCCTCCCCACTCCAAGGCCTCCCCACTCCAAGGCCTCCCCACTCCAAGGCCTCCCCACTCCAAGGCCTCCCCTCTCCAAGGCCTCCCCACTCTAAGGCCTCCCCACTCCAAGGCCTCCCCACTCCAAGGCCTCCCCACTCCAAGACCTCCCCACTCCAAGGCCTCCCCACTCCAAGGCCTCCCCACTCCAAGACCTCCCCACTCCAAGACCTCCCCACTCCAAGACCTCCCCACTCCAAGACCTCCCCACTCCAAGACCTCCCCACTCCAAGACCTCCCCACTCCAAGACCTCCCCACTCCAAGGCCTCCCCACTCCAAGGCCTCCCCACTCCAAGGCCTCCCCACTCCAAGGCCTCCCCACTCCAAGGCCTCCCCACTCCAAGGCCTCCCCACTCCAAGGCCTCCCCACTCCAAGGCCTCCCCACTCCAAGGCCTCCCCACTCCAAGGCCTCCCCACTCCAAGGCCACCCCACTCCAAGGCCACCCCCAACCCACTCCAAGGCCACCCCCAACCCACTCCAAGGCCACCCCCACCCCACTCCAAGGCCACCCCCACCCCACTCCAAGGCCACCCCCACCCCACTCCAAGGCCACCCCCACCCCACTCCAAGGCCACCCCCACCCCACTCCAAGGCCACCCCCACCCCACTCCAAGGCCACCCCCACCCCACTCCAAGGCCACCCCCACCCCACTCCAAGGCCACCCCCACCCCACTCCAAGGCCACCACCACCCCACTCCAAGGCCACCACCACTCCCACTCCAACGCCACAACCACTCCAACACCACCACCACCACCACCCCACTCCAACACCACCACCACCACCACCCCACTCCAACACCACCACCACCACCACCCCACTCCAACACCACCACCACCACCACCCCACTCCAACAACACCACCACCACCACCCCACTCCAACACCACCACCATCACCACCCCACTCCAACACCACCACCACCCCACTCCAACACCACCACCACCCCACTCCAACACCACCACCACCCCACTCCAACACCACCACCACCCCACTCCAACACCACCACCACCCCACTCCAACACCACCACCACCCCACTCCAACACCACCACCACCCCACTCCAACACCACCACCACCCCACTCCAACACCACCACCACCCCACTCCAACACCACCACCACCCCACTCCAACACCACCTCCACCCCACTCCAACACCACCTCCACCCCACTCCAACACCACCACCACCCCACTCCAACACCACCACCACCCCACTCCAATACCACCACCACCCTACTCCAACACCACCACCACCCTACTCCAACACCACCACCACCCTACTCCAACACCACCACCACCCCACTCCAACACCACCACCACCCCACTCCAACACCACCACCCCACTCCAACACCACCACCACCCCACTCCAACACCACCACGTCCCCACCCACCGACCCCACTCCCTGTCCCCACTCTCCGTCCCCACTCCCCGTCCCCACTCCCCGCCCCCTATAACCGTCCCCACTCCCCGCCCCCTATAACCGTCCCCACTCCCCGCCCCCACTCCCCGCCCCCACTCCCCGTCCCCACTCACCGTAGCCACTCTCCGTCCCCACTCTCCGTCCCCACTCTCCGTCCCCACTCTCCGTCCCCACGCCCCGTCCCCACGCCCCGTCCCCACGCCCCGTCCCCACGCCCCGTCCCCACTCCCCGCCCCACTCCCCGCCCCCACTCCCCGCCCCCACTCCCCGCGCCCACTACCCGTCCCCACAACCCGTCCCCGCTCCCCACTCCCCGCCCCCCCCGCCCCCAATAACCGCCCCCAATAACCGCCCCACTAACCGTCCCCATATTGTCATGGAATGAGGTGATGATACTTAGTAGCTTTGGTGGACATCCGATCTTTTCTATTAGTCTGAAGAGACCACGTCTGCTGACGAGGTCAAAGGCTTTGGTGAGATCAATGAAAGCAATGTAGAGGGGCATCTGTTGTTCACGGCATTTCTCCTGTATCTGACGAAGGGAGAACAGCATGTCAATAGTCGATCTCTCTGCACGAAAGCCACACTGTGCCTCAGGGTAGACGCGCTCGGCCAGCTTCTGGAGCCTGTTCAGAGCGACTCGAGCAAAGACTTTCCCCACTATGCTGAGCAGGGAGATTCCACGGTAGTTGTTGCAGTCACCACGGTCACCTTTGTTTTTATAGAGGGTGATGATGTTGGCATCGCGCATGTCCTGGGGTACTGCTCCCTCGTCCCAGCACAGGCATAGCAGTTCATGTAGTGCATTTCAACATGGTGGCTCCTCATCAGAGCCCTTTCCTATCCTGAGTGGTGTGAAACAGGGCTGTGTTCTCGCACCCACACTTTTTGGGATTTTCTTCTCCCTGCTGCTTTCACATGCGTTCAAATCCTCTGAAGAAGGAATTTTCCTCCACACAAGATCAGGGGGCAGGTTGTTCAACCTTGCCCGTCTAAGAGCGAAGTCCAAAGTACGGAAAGTCCTCATCAGAGAACTCCTCTTTGCTGACGATGCTGCTTTAACATCTCACACTGAAGAATGCCTGCAGAGTCTCATCGACAGGTTTGCGTCTGCCTGCAATGAATTTGGCCTAACCATCAGCCTCAAGAAAACGAACATCATGGGGCAGGATGTCAGAAATGCTCCATCCATCAATATTGGCGACCACGCTCTGGAAGTGGTTCAAGAGTTCACCTACCTAGGCTCAACTATCACCAGTAACCTGTCTCTAGATGCAGAAATCAACAAGCGCATGGGTAAGGCTTCCACTGCTATGTTCAGACTGGCCAAGAGAGTGTGGGAAAATGGCGCACTGACACGGAACACAAAAGTCCGAGTGTATCAGGCCTGTGTCCTCAGTACCTTGCTCTACGGCAGCGAGGCCTGGACAACGTATGCCAGCCAAGAGCGACGTCTCAATTCATTCCATCTTCGCTGCCTTCGGAGAATACTTGGCATCAGGTGGCAGGACTATATCTCCAACACAGAAGTCCTTGAAGCGGCCAACACCCCCAGCTTATACACACTACTGAGTCAGCGGCGCTTGAGATGGCTTGGCCATGTGAGCCGCATGGAAGATGGCAGGATCCCCAAAGACACATTGTACAGCGAGCTCGCCACTGGTATCAGACCCACCGGCCGTCCATGTCTCCGTTATAAAGACGTCTGCAAACGCGACATGAAATCGTGTGACATTGATCACAAGTCGTGGGAGTCAGTTGCCAGCATTCGCCAGAGCTGGCGGGCAGCCATAAAGACAGGGCTAAATTGTGGCGAGTCGAAGAGACTTAGTAGTTGGCAGGAAAAAAGACAGAGGCGCAAGGGGAGAGCCAACTGTGCAACAGCCCCAACAAACAAATTTCTCTGCAGCACCTGTGGAAGAGCCTGTCACTCCAGAATTGGCTTTTATAGCCACTCCAGGCTCTGCTTCACAAACCACTGACCACCTCCAGGCGCGTATCCATTGTCTCTCGAGATAAGGAGGCCCAAAAGAAAGAAAGAACCGTCCCCACTAACCGTCCCCAATAACCGTCCCCAATAACCGTCCCCAATAACCGTCCCCACTAACCGTCCCCACTCCCCGTCCCCACCCACCGTACCCACTCCCCGTCCCCACCCACCGTACCCACTCCCCGCCCCCAATAACCGTACCCACTCCCCGCCCCCAATAACCGCCCCCAATAACCGCCCCCACTCTGCGCCCCCACTCTCCGCCCCCACTCTCCGTCCCCACTCTCCGTCCCCACTCTCCGTCCCCACTCTCCGTCCCCACTCTCCGTCCCCACTCCCCAGTCCCCACTCCCCAGTCCCCACTCCCCAGTCCCCACTCCCCAGTCCCCACTCCCCAGTCCCCACTCCCCAGTCCCCACTCCCCAGTCCCCACTCCCCAGTCCCCACTCCCCAGTCCCCACTCCCCACTCCCCACTCCCCACTCCCCACTCCCCACTCCCCACGCCCCCCACCCGCCGTCCCCACCCGCCGTCCCCACCCGCCGTCCCCACCCGCCGTCCCCACCCGCCGTCCCCACCCGCCGTCCCCACTCCCCGTCCCCACTCCCCGTCCCCACTCCCCGTCCCCACTCCCCGTCCCCACTCCCCGTCCCCACTCCCCGTCCCCACTCCCCGTCCCCACTCCCCGTCAACACTCCCCACTCCCCGTCAACACTCCCCACTCCCCGTCCCCACTCCCCGTCCCCACTCCCCGTACCCACTCCCCGTCCCCACTCCCCGTCCCCACACCCCTTCCCCACTCCCCGTCCCCACTCCCCGTCCCCACTCCCCGTCCCCACTCCCCGTCCCCACCCCCCGTCCCCACTCCCCGCCCCCAATAACCGTCCCCACTCCCCGCCCCCAATAACCGTCCCCACTCCCCGTCCCCAATAACCGTCCCCAATAACCGTCCCCAATAACCGTCCCCACTCCCCGTCCCCACTCCCCGTCCCCACTCACCGCCCCCACTCCCCGTCGCCACTCCCCGTCGCCACTCCCCGTCGCCACTCCCCGTCGCCACTCCCCGTCCCCACTCAACCCTCCCCAAAAACCCTCCCCACTCACCCTCCCCACTCACCGTCCCCACTCACCGTCCCCACTCACCGTCCCCTCTCTCCGTCCCCTCTCCCCGTCCCCTCTCCCCATCCCCACTCCCCCTCCCCACTCCCCCTCCCCACTCACTCTCCCCACTCCCGCCCCCACTAACCGTCCCCACTCCCCGTTCTCACTCCCCGTCCCCACTCCCCGTAGCCACTCACCGTAGCCACTCACAGTAGCCACTCACCGTAGCCACTCACCGTCCCCACTCACCGTAGCCACTCACCGTCCCCACTCACCGTCCCCACTCACCGTCCCCACTCACCGTCCCCACTCCCCATCCCCACTCACCGTAGCCACTCACCGTAGCCACTCACCGTAGCCACTCACCGTCCCCACTCACCGTCCCCACTCACCATCCCCACTCACCGTCCCCACTCACCGACCCCACTCTCCGACCCCACTCCCCATCCCCACTCCCCGTCCCCACTTCTCACTCCCCGTCCCCACTCCCCGTCCCCACTCCCCGTCCCCACTCCCCGTCCCCACTCCCCGTCCCCACACCCCGTCCGCACACCCCGTCCCCACCCCCCACCCCCACCCCCCGCCCCCACTCCCTGCCCCCACTCCCCGCCCCCACTCCCCGCCCCCACTCCCCGCGCCCACTCCCCGCCCCCACTCCCCGCCCCCACTCCCCGCCCCCACTCCCCGCCCCCACTCCCCGCCCCCACTCCCCGCCCCCACTCCCCGCCCCCACTCCCCGCCCCCACACTCCGCCCCCACACCCCGCCCCCACTACCCGTCCCCACTCCCCACTCCCCACTCCCCGCCCGCACCCCCCGCCCCCAATAACCGCCCCCACTAATCGCCCCCACTAACCGTCCCCACTAACCGTCCCCACTCCCCGTCCCCACCCACCGTACCCACTCCCCGCCCCCAATAACCGTACCCACACCCCGCCCCCAATAACCGCCCCCAATAACCGCCCCCACTCTCCGTCCCCACTCTCCGTCCCCACTCCCCGTCCCCACTCCCCGTCCCCACTCCCCGTCCCCACTCCCCGTCCCCACTCCCCGTCCCCACTCCCCGTCCCCACTCCCCAGTCCCCACTCCCCAGTCCCCACTCCCCGTCCCCACTCCCCGTCCCCACTCCCCGTCCCCACGCCCCACTCCCCACGCCCCGTCCCCACGCCCCGTCCCCACGCCCCGTCCCCACGCCCCCCTCCCACCGCCCCCACCCGCCGCCCCCACCCGCCGCCCCCACCCGCCGTCCCCACCCGCCGTCCCCACCCCCCGTCCCCACTCCCCGTCCCCACTCCCCGTCCCCACTCCCCGTCACCACTCGGCGTCAACACTCCCCACTCCCCGTCAACACTCGACACTCCCCGTCCCCACTCCCCGTCCCCACTCCCCGTCCCCACTCCCCGTCCCCACTCCCCGTCCCCACTCCCCGTCCCCACTCCCCGTCCCCACTCCCCGTCCTCAATCCCCGTCCCCACTCCCCGTCCCCACTCCCCGTCCCCACACCCCGTCCCCACACCCCGTCCCCACACCCCGTCCCCACACCCCGTCCCCACACCCCGTCCCCACACCCCGTCCCCACACCCCGTCCCCACACCCCGTCCCCACACCCCGTCCCCACACCCCGTCCCCACACCCCGTCCCCACACCCCGTCCCCACACCCCGTCCCCACACCCCGTCCCCACACCCCGTCCCCACTCCCCGTCCACACTCCCCGTCCACACTCCCCGTCCACACTCCCCGTCCACACTCCCCGTCCACACTCCCCGTCCACACTCCCCGTCCACACTCCCCGTCCACACTCCCCGTCCCCACCCCCCGTCCCCACCCCCCGTCCCTACCCCCGTCCCTACCCCCGTCCCCACCCCCGTCCCCACCCCCGTCCCCACCCCCGTCCCCACCCCCGTCCCCACCCCCGTCCCCACCTCCGTCCCCACCTCCGTCCCCACCCCCGTCCCCACCCCCCGTCCCCACCCCCCGTCCCCACCCCCCGCCCCCAATAACCGTCCCCACTCCCCGTCCCCACTCACCGCTCCCACTCACCGCTCCCACTCCCCGACGCCACTCCCCGTCGCCACTCCCCGTCGCCACTCCCCGTCGCCACTCCCCGTCGCCACTCCCCGTCCCCACTCCCCGTCCCCACTCCCCGTCGCCACTCCCCGTCGCCACTCCCCGTCGCCACTCCCCGTCGCCACTCCCCGTCGCCACTCACCCTCCCCACTCACCCTCCCCAAAAACCCTCCCCACTCACCGTCCCCACTCACCGTCCCCACTCACCGTCCCCACTCACCGTCCCCACTCACCGTCCCCTCTCCCCGTCCCCTCTCCCCGTCCCCTCTCCCCGTCCCCTCTCCCCGTCCCCTCTCCCCGTCCCCTCTCCCCGTCCCCACTCCCCGTCCCCACTCCCCGTCCCCACTCCCCGTCCCCACTCCCCGTCCCCACTCCCCGTAGTCACTCACCGTAGCCACTCACCGTAGCCACTCACCGTCCCACTCACCGTCCCCACTCACCGTCCCCACTCACCGTCCCCACTCACCGTAGCCACTCACCGTAGCCACTCACCGTAGCCACTCACCGTAGCCACTCACCGTCCCCACTCCCCATCCCCACTCACCGTCGCCACTCACCGTAGCCACTCACCGTAGCCACTCACCGTAGCCACTCACCGTCCCCACTCACCGACCCCACTCTCCGACCCCACTCCCCGTCGCCACTCCCCGTCGCCACTTCCCACTCCCCACTCCCCGTCCACACTCGCCGTCCCCACTCCCCGTCCGCACACCCCGTCCGCACCCCCCGTCCGCACCCCCCGTCCGCACCCCCCGTCCGCACCCCCCGTCCCCACCCCCCGTCCCCACCCCCCGTCCCCACCCGCCGTCCCCACCCGCCGTCCCCACCCGCCGTCCCCACCCGCCGTCCCCACCCGCCGTCCCCAGCCACCGTCCCCACTCACCGACCCCACTCTCCGACCCCACTCCCCGTCGCCACTCCCCGTCCCCACTTCCCACTCCCCACTCCCCGTCCCCACTCCCCGTCCCCACTCCCCGTCCCCACTCCCCGTCCCCACCCCCCGTCCCCACCCCCCGTCCGCACCCCCCGCCCCCACCCCCCGCCCCCACTCCCCGCCCCCACTCCCCGCCCCCACTCCCCGCCCCCACTCCCCGCCCCCACTCCCCGCCCCCACTCCCCGCCCCCACTCCCCGCCCCCACTCCCCGTCCCCACACCCCACTCCCCACTCCCCACTCCCCGCCCGCACCCCCCGCCCCCACTAACCGCCCCCACTAACCGCCCCCACTAACCGCCCCCACTAACCGCCCCCACTAACCGTCCCCACTAACCGTCCCCACTCCCCGTCCCCACCCACCGGACCCACTCCCCGCCCCCAATAACCGTACCCACACCCCGCCCCCAATAACCGCCCCCAATAACCGCCCCCAATAACCGCCCCCACTCTCCGTCCCCACTCTCCGTCCCCACTCTCCGTCCCCACTCCCCGTCCCCACTCCCCGTCCCCACTCCCCGTCCCCACTCCCCGTCCCCACTCCCCACTCCCCACTCCCCCACTCCCCAGTCCCCACTCCCCAGTCCCCACTCCCCGTCCCCACTCCCCGTCCCCACTCCCCACTCCCCACTCCCCACTCCCCACTCCCCACGCCCCGTCCCCACGCCCCGTCCCCACGCCCCGTCCCCACGCCCCGTCCCCACGCCCCCCTCCCGCCGCCCCCCCTCCCGCCGTCCCCACCCGCCGTCCCCACCCGCCGTCCCACCCGCCGTCCCCACTCCCCGTCCCCACTCCCCGTCAACACTCGACACTCCCCGTCAACACTCGACACTCCCCGTCCCCACTCCCCGTCCCCACTCCCCGTCCCCACTCCCCGTCCCCACTTCCCCGTCCCCACTCCCCGTCCCCACTCCCCGTCCCCACTCCCCGTCCCCACTCCCCGTCCCCACACCCCGTCCCCACACCCCGTCCCCACACCCCGTCCCCACTCCCCGTCCCCACTCCCCGTCCCCACTCCCCGTCCCCACTCCCCGTCCCCACTCCCCGTCCACACTCCCCGTCCCCACCCCCGTCCCCACCCCCCGTCCCCCACCCCCCCGTCCCCACCCCCCGTCCCCACCCCCCGTCCCCACCCCCCGCCCCCAATAACCGTCCCCACTCCCCGTCCCCACTCCCGTCCCCACTCCCCGTCCCCCACTCCCCCGTCCCCCACTCCCCGTCGCCACACCCCCGTCCCCTCTCCCGTCCCCTCTCCCCGTCCCCGCCAGCCGTCCCCGCCCGCCGTCCCCACTCCCCACACCCCACTCCCCGTCCCCACTCCCCACTCCCCAGTCCCCACTCCCCAGTCCCCACTCCCCGTCCCCACTCCCCGTCCCCACTCCCCACTCCCCACTCCCCACTCCCCACTCCCCCCACGCCCCGTCCCCACGCCCCGTCCCCACGCCCCGTCCCCACGCCCCGTCCCCACGCCCCGTCACCACGCCCCCCTCCCGCCGCCCCCCTCCCGCCGTCCCCACCCGCCGTCCCCACCCGCCGTCCCCACCCGCCGTCCCCACCCGCCGTCCCCACCCGCCGTCCCCACCCGCCGTCCCCACTCCCCGTCCCCACTCCCCGTCAACACTCGACACTCCCCGTCAACACTCGACACTCCCCGTCCCCACTCCCCGTCCCCACTCCCCTTCCCCACTCCCCGTCCCCACACCCCGTCCCCACACCCCCGTCCCCACACCCCGTCCCCACACCCCGTCCCACACCCCGTCCCCACTCCCCGTCCCCACTCCCCGTCCACACTCCCCGTCCCCACCCCCGTCCCCACCCCCGTCCCCACCCCCCGTCCCCACCCCCCGTCCCCACCCCCCGCCCCCAATAACCGTCCCCACTCCCCGTCCCCACTCCCCGTCCCCACTCCCCGTCCCCACTCCCCGTCCCCACTCCCCGTCGCCACACCCCGTCCCCTCTCCCCGTCCCCTCTCCCCGTCCCCGCCAGCCGTCCCCGCCCGCCGTCCCCACTCCCCACACCCCACTCCCCACACCCCACTCCCCACACCCCACTCCCCTCACCCCACTCCCCTCACCCCACTCCCTCACCCCACTCCCCTCACCCCACTCCCCTCACCCCACTCCCCTCACCCCACTCCCCACTCCCCACTCCCCACTCCCCACCCCCCACACCCCCACTCCCCACTCACCGTCACCTCTCCCCGCCCCACCCTCCCCGCCCCCACTCCCCCGCCCCACTCCCCGCCCCCACTCCCCGCCACCACTCCCCGCGCCCACTCCCCGCGCCCACTTCCCCGCGCCCACACCCCGTCCCCACTCCCCGTAGCCACTCACCATCCCCACCCCCCGTCACCTCTCCACACTCCCCACCACCCGTCCCCACCCACCGCCCCCACTCCCCGCCCCCACTCCCCCGCCCCCACTCCCCGCCCCCACACCCCGCCCCCACTCCCCCGCCCCCACTCCCCGCCCCCACTCCCCGCCCCCACTCCCCGCCCCCACTCCCCGCCCCCACTCCCCGCCCCCACTCCCCGCCCCCACTAACCGTCCCCACTCACCGTCCCACTCACCGTCCCAACTCCCCACTCCGCACTCACCGTCCCCACTCCCCACTCCCCACTCCCCACGACCCACTACCCACTCCCCACTCCCACTACCCACTCCCCACTACCCACTCCCCACTACCCACTCCCCACTACCCACTCCCACTACCCACTCCCCACTACCCACTCCCCACTACCCACTCCCCACTACCCACTCCCCGTCCCCACTCCCCGTCCCCACTCCCCGTCCCCACTCCCCGTCCCCACTCCCCGTCCCCACTCTCCGCCCCCACTCCCCGCCCCCACTCCCCGCCCCCACTAACCGTCCCCACTACCGGTCCCCACTCCCCACTCCCCCGCCCCCACCCCCCGCCCCCACCCCCCCGCCCGCACCCCCGCCCGCACCCCCGCCCGCACCCCCGCCCGCACCCCCGCCCGCACCCCCCGTCACCACCCCCGCCCCCAATAACCGCCCCCAATAACCGCCCCCACTAACCGTCCCCACTAACCGTCCCCACTAACCATCCCCACTAACCGTCCCCACTAACCGTCCCCACCCACCATACCCACCCACCGTACCCACTCCCTGTCCCCACCCACCGTACCCACTCCCCGCCCCCAATAACCGTACCCACTCCCCGCCCCCAATAACCGTACCCACTCCCCCCCCGCCCCCAATAACCGCCCCCAATAACCGCCCCCAATAACCGCCCCACTCTCCGTCCCCACTCTCCGTCCCCACTCTCCGTCCCCACTCCCCAGTCCCCACTCCCCAGTCCCCACTCCCCAGTCCCCACTCCCCAGTCCCCACTCCCCACTCCCCACTCCCCAGTCCCCAGTCCCCAGTCCCCACTCCCCACTCCCCACTCCCAGTCCCCACTCCCCACTCCCCAGTCCCCAGTCCCCAGTCCCCAGTCCCCACTCCCCACTCCCCAGTCCCCACTCCCCAGTCCCCACTCCCCAGTCCCCGTCCCCACGCCCCCACCCGCCGTTCCCACCCGCCGTTCCCACCCGCCGTCCCCACCGCCCGTCCCCCACCCGCCGTCCCCACCCGCCGTCCCCACTCCCCGTCAACACTCCCCACTCCCCGTCCCCACTCCCCACTCCCCGTCCCCACTCCCCACTCCCCGTCCCCACTCCCCGTCCCCACTCCCCGTCCCCAGACCCCGTCCCCGCTCCCAGTGCCCGCTCCCCAGTGCCCGCTCCCCAGTCCCCGCCCCCAGTCCCCGCCCCCCAGTCCCCGCCCCCCCAGTCCCCGCCCCCCAGTCCCCGCCCCCCAGTCCCCGCCCCCCCGTCCCCGCCCCCCCGTCCCCGCCCCCCCGTCCCCGCCCCCCGTCCCCGCCCCCCGTCCCCGCCCCCCGTCCCCGCCCCCCGTCCCCGCCCGCCGTCCCCGCTCCCGTCCCCGCCCGCCGTCCCCAGCCCGCCGTCCCCACTCCCCACTCCCCACACCCCACTCCCCACACCCCACACCCCACTCCCCACACCCCACTCCCCACCCCCCACTCCCCACTCCCCACCCCCCACTCCCCACTCCCCCACTCCCCACCCCCCCACTCCCCACTCCCCACTCACCGTCACCTCTCCCCGCCCCCACTCCCCGCCCCCACTCCGCCCCCACTCCCCGCCCCCACTCCCCGCCCCCACTCCCCGCCCCCACTCCCCGCCCCCACTCCCCGCCCCCACTCCCGCCCCCCACTCCCCCCCCCACTCCCCGTCCCCACTCCCCGCCCCCACTCCCCGCCCCCACTCCCCGCCCCCACTCCCCGCCCCCACTCCCCGCCCCCACTCCCCGCCCCCACTCCCCGCCCCCACTCCCCGCCCCCACTCCCCGCCCCCACTCCCCGCCCCCACTCCCCGCCCCCACTCCCCGCCCCCACTCCCCGCCCCCACTCGCCGTCCCCACTCACCGTCCCAACTCCCCACTCCGCACTCACCGTCCCCACTCCCCACTACCCACTCCCCACTCCCCACTACCCACTCCCACTACCCACTCCCCACACTACCCACCTCCCCACTACCCACTCCCCGTCCCCACTCCCCGTCCCCACGCCCCGTCCCCACGCCCCGTCCCCACGCCCCGTCCCCACCCGCCGCCCCCCACTCCCCGCCCCCCACTCCCCCCGCCCCACTCCCCGCCCCCACTCCCCGCCCCCACTCCCCGCCCCCACTAACCGTCCCCACTACCGGTCCCCACTCCCCACTCCCCACTCCCCGCCCCCACCCCCCGCCCGCTCCCCCCCCGCACCGCCGCCCGCACCCCCCGTCACCACCCCCGCCCCCAATAACCGCCCCCAATAACCGCCCCACTAACCGTCCCCACTAACCGTCCCCACTAACCGTCCCCACTAACCGTCCCCACAAACCGTCCCCACTAACCGTCCCCACTAACCGTCCCCACTAACCGTCCCCACTAACCGTCCCCCACTCCCCGTCCCCACTCCCCGTCCCCACTCCCTGTCCCCACCCACCCTCCCCACTCACCCTCCCCACTCACCCTCCCCACTCACCCTCGCCACTCCCCCGCCCCCACTCCCCGTCCCCAATAACCGTCCCCACTCCCCGCCCCCACTAACCGTTCCCACTAACCGGTCCCCACTCCCCGTCCCCACTCCCCGTCCCCACTCCCCGCCCCCACTCCCCGCCCCACCCCCCTCCCCGCCCCCACTCCCCGCCCCAACACTCCCCGCCCCACTCCCGCCCCCACTCCCCGCCCCCACTCCCCGCCCCCACTCCCCGCCCCCACTCCCCGCCCCACTCCCCGCCCCCACTCCCCGCCCCCACTAACCGTTCCCACTAACCGGTCCCCACTCCCCGTCCCCACTCCCCGTCCCCACTCCCCGTCCCCACTCCCCGCCCCCACTCCCCGTCCCACTCCCCGCCCCCACTCCCCGCCCCCACTCCCCGCCCCCACTCCCCGCCCCCACTCCCCGCCCCCACTCCCCGCCCCCACTCCCCGCCCCCACTCCCCGCCCCCACTCCCCGCCCCCACCTCCCCGCCCCCACTCCCCGCCCCCACTCCCCGCCCCCACTAACCGCCCCCACTCCCCGTCCCCACTCCCCGTCCCCACTCCCCGTCCCCCACTCCCCGTCCCCACTCCCCGTCCCCACTCCCCGTCCCCACTCCCCGCCCCCACTCCCCGCCCCCACTCCCCGCCCCCACTCCCGCCCCCACTCCCGCCCCCACTCCCCGCCCCCACTCCCCGCCCCCACTCCCCGCCCCCACTCCCCGCCCCCACTCCCGCCCCCACTCCCCGCCCCACTCCCCGCCCCCAACTCCCCGCCCCCACTCCCCGCCCCCCACTCCCCGCCCCCACTCCCGCCCCCACTCCCCGCCCCCACTCCCCGCCCCCACTCCCCGCCCCCACTCCCGCCCCCACACCCCCGCCCCCACACCCCGCCCCCACACCCCGCCCCCACACCCCGCCCCACACCCCGCCCCCACACCCCGCCCCCACACCCCGCCCCCACACCCCGCCCCCACTCCCCGCCCCCACTCCCCGCCCCCACTCCCCGCCCCCACTCCCCGCCCCCACTCCCCGCCCCCACTCCCCGCCCCCACTCCCCGCCCCACTCCCGCCCCCACTCCCCGCCCCCACTCCCCGCCCCACTCCCCGCCCCCACTCCCCGCCCCCACTCCCCGCCCCCACTCCCCGCCCCCACTCCCCGCCCCCACTCCCCGCCCCCACTCCCCCGCCCCCACTCCCCGCCCCCACTCCCCGCCCCCCACTCCCCGCCCCCACTCCCCGCCCCCACTCCCCGCCCCCACTCCCCGCCCCCACTCCCCGCCCCCACTCCCCGCCCCCACTCCCCGCCCCCACTCCCCGCCCCACTCCCCGCCCCCACTCCCCGCCCCCACTCTCCGCCCCACTCCCCGCCGCCACTCCCCGCCGCCACTCTCCGCCGCCACTCACCGCCGCCACTCACCGCAGCCACTCACCGTCCCCACTCACCGTCCCCACTCACCGTCCCCACTCACCGTCCCCACTCACCGACCCCACTCCCCTCCCCACTTCCACTCCCCACTCCCACTCCCCCACTCCCACTGCCCGTCCCCACTGCCCGTCCCCACTGCCCGTCCCCACTGCCCGTCCCCACTGCCCGTCCCCACTGCCCGTCCCCACTGCCCGTCCCCACTGCCCGTCCCCACTCCCCGTCCCCACTCCCCGACCCCACTCCCCGACCCCACTCCCCGACCCCACTCCCCGACTCCACTCAACGTCCCCACTCACCGTCCCCACTCCCCGACCCCACTCCCCGTAGCCACTCACCGTAGCCACTCACCGTCCCACTCCCCGTCCCCACTCCCCGTCCCCACTCCCCGTCCCCACTCCCCGTCCCCACTCCCCGTCCCCACTCACCGTCGCCACTCACCGTCGCCACTCACCGTCGCCACTCACCTTAGCCACTCACCGTCCCCACTCACCGTCCCACTCACCGTCCCCACTCACCGACCCCACTCCCCGTCCCCACTTCCACTCCCCACTTCCACTCCCCACTCCCCACTCCCCACTCCCCACCCCCCGTCCCAACCCCCGTCCCCACCCCCATCCCCACCCCCACTCCCCACTCCCCACTCCCCACTCCCCACTCCCCACTCCCCACTCCCCACTCTCCACTCCCCACTCTCCACTCCCCACTCCCCACTCCCCACTCCCCCCTCCCCACTCCACCGTCCCCACTCACCACTCACCGTCCCCAACCCCCGTCCCCAACCCCCGTCCCCAACCCCGTCCCCAACCCCCCGTCCCCAACCCCCGTCCCCAACCCACCCCCCACTCCACACTCCACACTCCACACTCCACACTCCCCACTCCCCACTCCCACTCACCACTCACCACTCATCACTCACCACTCACCACTCACTGTCCCCACTCCCCGACCCCAGCCACTGTCCCCACTTCCCGCCCCCACTTCCCGCCCCCACTTCCCGCCCCACTTCCCGCCCCCACTTCCCGCCCCCACTTCCCGCCCCCACTTCCCGTCCCCACCTCCCGTCCCCACCTCCCGTCCCCACCTCCCGTCCCCACCTCCCGTCCCCACCTCCCGTCCCCACCTCCCGTCCCCACCCGCCGTCCCCACCCGCCGTCCCCACCCGCCGTCCCCACCCGCCGTCCCCACCCGCCGTCCCCACCCGCCGTCCCCACCCGCCGTCCCCACCCGCCTTCCCCACCCGCCTTCCGCACCCGCCTTCCCCACCCGCCGTCCCTACTCACCACTCCCCACTCCCCACTCCCCACTCCCCGTCCCCACTCCCCGTCCCCACTCCCCGCCCCCAGTAACCGTCCCCACTCCCCGCCCCCACTCCCCGTCCCAACTCCCCGTCCCAACTCCCCGTCCCCACTCCCCGTCCCCACTCCCCGTCCCCTCTCCCCGTCCCCACTCACCCTCCCCACCTACGCTCCCCACTCACCCTCCCCACTCACCCTCCCCACTCCCCGTCACCTCTCCCCGTCACCTCTCCCCGCCCCCACTCCCCGTCCCCACTAACCGTCCCCACTCCCCGTCCCCACTCCCCGTCCCCAATCCCCGTCCCCAATCCCCGACCCCACTCACCATCCCCACTCTCCGTCCCCACTCCCGTCCCCACTCCCCGTCCCCACTCCCCGTCCCCACTCCCGTCCCCACTCCCGTCCCACTCCCCGTCCCCACTCCCCGTCCCCACTCCCCGCCCCCACTCACCGTCCCCACTCCCCACTCCCCACTCCCCACTCCCCACTCCTCACCCCCCCGTCCGCACCCCCCGTCCCCACCCGCCGTCCCCACCCGCCGTCCGCACCCCCCGTCCCCACTCCCCGTCCTCACTCCCCAGTCCCCACTCCCCAGTCCCCACTCCCCCGTCCCCGCTCCCCCGTCCCCGCTCCCAGTCCCCGCTCCCCAGTCCCCGCTCCCCAGTCCCCGCTCCCCAGTCCCCGCTCCCCAGTCCCCGCTCCCCAGTCCCCGCTCCCCGTCGCCACCACCCGTCCCCGCCTCCCGTCCCCGCCTCCCGTCCCCGCCTCCCGTCCCCGCCTCCCGTCCCGCCTCCCGTCCCCGCCTCCCGTCCCGCCCGCCGTCCCCGCCCGCCGTCCCCGCCCGCCGTCCCCGCCCGCCGTCCCCGCCCGCCGTCCCCGCCCGCCGTCCCCGCCCGCCTTCCCCAACCGCTGTCCCCACTCCCCACTCCCCGTCACCTCTCCCCGTCACCTCTCCCGCCCCCACTCCCCGCCCCCACTCCCCGCCCCCACTCCCCGCCCCCACTCCCCGCCCCACTCCCCGCAGCCACTCCCCGCAGCCACTCACCGTCCCCACTCACCGTCCCCACTCACAGTCCCCACACTCCGTCCCCACACTCCGTCCCCACTCTCCGTCCCCACTCTCCGTCCCCACTCTCCGTCCCCACTCCCCGTCCCCACTCCCCGTCCCCACTCCCCGTCCCCACTCCCCGTCCTCACTCCCCGCCCCCAGTAACCGTCCCACTCTCCGCCCCCACTAACCGTCCCCACTAACCGTCCCCACTCCCCGTCCCCACTCCCCGTCCCCACTCCCCGTCCCCACTCCCCGTCCCCACTCCCCGTCCCCTCTCCCCGTCCCCACTCACCCTCCCCACCTACGCTCCCCACTCACCCTCCCCACTCACCCTCCCCACTCACCCTCCCCACTCACCCTCCCCACTCTCCCTCCCCACTCTCCCTCCCCACTCACCCTCCCCACTCACCCTCCCCACTCACCCTCCCCACTCACCCTCCCCACTCACCCTCCCCACTCCCCCTCCCCACGGCCCGTCCCCACGCCATGTCCCCACTCCCCACCCCCCGCCCGCACCCCCCGTCCCCACTCCCCACCCCCAATAACCGTCCCCACTCCCCGCCCCCACTAACCGTTCCCACTAACGGTCCCCACTCCCCATCCCCACTCCCCGTCCCCACTCCCCGTCACCTCTCCCCGCCCCCACTCCCCACCCCCACTCCCCGCCCCCACTAACCATCCCCACTCCCCGTCCCCAATCCCCGACCCCACTCCCCGTAGCCACTCACCTTCCCCACTCTCCGTCCCCACTCTCCGTCCCCACTCTCCGTCCCCACTCTCCGTCCCCACTCCCCGTCCCCACTCCCCGTCCCCACTCCCCGTCCCCACTCCCCGCCCCCACTCCCCGCCCCCACTCACCGTCCCCTCTCCCCACTCCCCACTCCCCACTCCCCGTCCCCACCCCCCGTCCCCACCCGCCGTCCCCACCCCCCGTCCGCACCCCCCGTCCGCACCCCCCGTCCGCACCCCCCGTCCGCACCCCCCGTCCCCACTCCCCCGTCCCCACTCCCCAGTCCCCGCTCCCCGTCCCCGCTCCCCGTCGCCACCACCCGTCCCCGCCTCCCGTCCCCGCCTCCCGTCCCCGCCTCCCGTCCCGCCTCCCGTCCCCGCCTCCCGTCCCCGCCTCCCGTCCCCGCCTCCCGTCCCCGCCTCCCGTCCCCGCCTCCCGTCCCCGCCTCCCGTCCCCGCCTCCCGTCCCCGCTCCCGTCCCCGCCCGCTGTCCCCGCCCGCTGTCCCCGCCCGCCGTCCCCGCCCGCCGTCCCCGCCCGCCGTCCCCGCCCGCCGTCCCCGCCCGCCTTCCCCAACCGCTGTCCCCACTCCCCACTCCCCGCCACCTCTCCCCGCCCCCACTCCCCGCCCCCACTCCCCGCCCCCACTCCCCGCACGCACTCCCCGCACCCACTCCCCGCACCCACTCCCCGCAGCCACTCACCATCCCCACTCACCGTACCACTCACCGTCCCCACACTCCGTCCCCACACTCCGTCCCCACTCTCCGTCCCCACTCCCCGTCCCCACTCCCCGTCCCCACTCCCCGTCCCACTCCCCGTCCCCACTCACCGTAGCCACTCACCGTCCCCACTCTCCGACCCCACTCGCCGTCCCCACTCGCCGTCCCCACACGCCGTCCCCACCCAACGTCCCCACCCGCCGTCCCCACCCGCCGTCCCCACCCGCCGTCCCCACCCGCCGTCCCCACCCGCCGTCCCCACCCGCCGTCCCCACCCGCCGTCCCCACCCGCCGTCCCCACTCCCCAGTCCCCACTCCCCAGTCCCCACTCCACTCCCCACCCCCCCATCCCCACTCCCCACTTACCACACCACCGTCCCCACTCCACCGTCCCCACTCCCCGCCCCCGCCTCCCGTCCCCGCCTCCCGTCCCCGCCTCCCGTCCCCGCCTCCCGTCCCCGCCTCCCGTCCCCGCTCCCTTCCCCGCCCGCCCTCCCCGCCCGCCTCCCCACCCGCCGTCCCCACTCCCCACACCCCACAGCCCACTCCCCGTCCCCACCCACCGTCCCCACTCCCGCCCAAATAAACGCCCCCACTCCCCGCCCCCACTCCCCGCCCCCACTCCCCGCCCCCACTCCCCACTCACCGTCCTTTCCCACTCCCCCGTTCCCACTCCCCCGTCCCCACCCCCCGTCCCCGTCCCCGTCCCCGTCCCCACCCCCCGTCCCCACCCCCCGTCCCCACCCCCCGTCCCCACTCCCCCCTCCCCACTCCCCACTCCCCCCTCCCCCCTCCCCACTCCCCCCTCCCCACTCCCCCCTCCCCACTCCCCCCTCCCCACTCCCCCCTCCCCACTCCCCCTCCCCACTCCCCCTCCCCACTCCCCGCCCCCACTCCCCGCCCCCACTCCCCGCCCCCACTCCCCGCCCCCACTCCCCGCCCCCACTCCCCGCCCCACTCCCCGCCCCCACTCCCCGCCCCCACTCCCCGCCCCCACTCCCCGCCCCCACTCCCCGCCCCACTCCCCGCCCCACTCCCCGCCCCCACTCCCCCGCCCCCACTCCCCCGCCCCCACTCCCCGCCCCCACTCCACCCTCCCCACTCCACCCTCCCCACTCCACCCTCCCCACTCCACCCTCCCCACTCCACCCTCCCCACTCCACCGTCCCCACTCCACCGTCCCCACTCACCGTCCCCACTCCCCACCCCACCCACCATCCCCACCCACCGTCCCCACCCACCGTCCCCACCCACCATCCCCACCCACCGTCCCCACCCACCGTCCCCACCCACCGTCCCCACTCACCGTCCCCACTCACCGTCCCCACTCACCGTCCCCACTCACCGTCCCCACTCACCGTCCCCACTCCCCACCCCCAGTAACCGTCCCCAATCCCCGTCCCCACTCCCCGTCCCCTCTCCCCGTCCCCTCTCCCCGTCCCCTCTCCCCGTCCCTACTCCCCGTCCCCACTCCCCCTCCCCACTCCCACTCCCCACTCCCCCTCCCCACTCCCCCTCCCCACTCCCCCTCCCCGCTCACCCTCCCCACTCACCGTGTCCTCACCCCGTCCCCTCACCCCGTCCCCTCTCCCCGTCCCCTCTCCCCGTCCCTCTCCCCGTCCCCTCTCCCCCTCCCCTCTCACCCTCCCTCTCACCCTCTCCACTCACCCTCTCCACTCACCCTCTCCACTCACCCTCCCCACTCACCCTCCCCACTCACCCTCCCCACTCACCCTCCCCACTCACCCTCCCCACTCACCCTCCCCACTCACCCTCCCCACTCACCCTCCCCACTCACCCTCCCCACTCACCCTCCCCACTCACCCTCCCCACTCACCCTCCCCACTCACCCTCCCCACTCACCCTCCCCACTCACCCTCCCCACTCACCCTCCCCACTCACCCTCCCCACTCACCCTCCCCACTCACCCTCCCCACTCACCCTCCCCACTCACCCTCCCCACTCACCCTCCCCACTCCCCGTCCCCATGGCCCGTCCCCACGCCATGTCCCCACTCCCCGTCCCCACTCCCCGTCCCCACTCCCCACTCCCCGCCCGCACCCCCCGTCCCCACCCCCCGTCCCCACTCCCCACCCCCAATAACCGTCCCCACTCCCCGCCCCCACTAACTGTTCCCACTAACGGTCCCCACTCCCCGTCCCCTCTCCCGTCCCCTCTCCCGTCCCCACTCCCCGTCCCCACTCCCGTCCCCACTCCCCGTCCCCACTCCCCGTCCCCACTCCCCGTCCCCTCTCCCCGTCCCCTCTCCCCGTCCCCTCTCCCCGCCCCCACTCCCCGCCCCCGCTAACCGTTCCCACTAACGGTCCCCACTCTCCTTCCCCACTCGCCTGCCCCACTCGCCGTCCCCACTCGCCGTCCCCACACGCCGTCCCCACTCGCCGTCCCCACTCGCCGTCCCCACTCGCCGTCCCCACTCGCCGTCCCCACTCGCCCTCCCCACTCGCCCTCCCCTCTCGCCCTCCCCAGTCGCCCTCCCCAGTCGCCCTCCCAGTCGCCCTCCCCACTCCCCACTCCCGGTCCCCGGTCCCCACTCCCCACTCCCCGTCCCCACTCCCGTCCCCACTCCCCGTCCCCACTCCCCGTCCCCACTCCCGGTCCCCACTCCCGGTCCCCACTCTCCGTCCCCACTCTCCGTCCCCACTCCCCGTCCGCACCCCCCGTCCGCACCCCCCGTCCGCACCCTCCGTCCGCACCCCCCGTCCGCACCCCCCGTCCGCACCCCCCGTCCGCAGCCCCCGTCCCCACCCCCCGTCCCCACCCCCCGTCCCCACCCCCCGTCCCCACTCCCCGTCCCCACTCCCCGTCCCCACCCCCCGTCCCCACTCCCCACTCCCCACTCCCCACTCCCCACTCAGCACTCACCGTCCCCAAACCCCGACCCCACCCACTGTCACCACTCCCCGCCCCCACTCCCCGCCCCCACTCCCCGCCCCCACCCCCGTCCCCACCTCCCGTCCCCACCTCCCGTCCCCACCTCCCGTCCCCACCCCCGTCCCCACCCGCCGTCCCCACTACCCACTCCCCACTCCCCACTCCCGTCCCCACACACCGTCCCCACTACCCGTCCCCACTACCCGTCCCCACTACCCGTCCCCACCCACCGTCCCCACCCACCGTCCCCACCCACCGTCCCCACCCACCGCCCCCACTCCCCGCCCCCACTCCCCGCCCCCACTCCCCGCCCCCACTCCCCGCCCCCACTCCCCCCTCCCCACTCCCCCTCCCCACTCCCCCTCCCCACTCCCCCCTCCCCACTCCCCCCTCCCCACTCCCCCCTCCCCACTCCCCCGTCCCCACTCCCCCGTCCCCACTCCCCCGTCCCCACTCCCCCGTCCCCACTCCCCCGCCCCCACTCCCCGCCCCCACTCCCCGACCCCACTCCCCACTCACCGTCCTTTCCCACTCCCCCGTCCCCACCCCCCCTTCCCCACCCCCCCTTCCCCACCCCCCTTCCCCACCCCCCCGTCCCCACCCCCCGTCCCCACCCCCCGTCCCCACCCCCCGTCCCCACCCCCCGTCCCCACCCCCCGTCCCCACCCCCCGTCCCCACCCCCCGTCCCCACCCCCCGTACCCACTCCCCCCTCCCCACTCCCCCCTGCCCACTCCCCCTCCCCACTCACCCGTCCCCACTCACCCGTCCCCACTCACCCGTCCCCACTCCCCCCTCCCCAATCCCCCTCCCCACTCCCCCCTGCCCACTCCCCCCTGCCCACTCCCCCCTGCCCACTCCCCCCTCCCCACTCCCCCCTCCCCACTCCCCCGTCCCCACTCCCCCGTCCCCACTCCCCCGTCCCCACTCCCCCGTCCCCACTCATCCGTCCCCACTCATCCGTCCCCACTCATCCGTCCCCACTCCCCCGTCCCCACTCCCCCGTCCCCACTCCCCGTCCCCTCTCCCCCGTCCCCACTCCCCCGTCCCCACTCCCCCGTCCCCACTCCCCCGTCCCACTCCCCCGTCCCCACTCCCCGTCCCCACTCCCCCGTCCCCACTCCCCCGTCCCCACTCCCCCGTCCCCACTCCCCCGTCCCCACTCCCCCGTCCCCACTCCCCCGTCCCCACTCCCCCGTCCCCACTCCCCCGTCCCCACTCCCCCGTCCCCACTCCCCCGTCCCCACTCCCCCGTCCCCACTCCCCCGTCCCCACTCCACCGTCCCCACTCCACCGTCCCCACTCCACCGTCCCCACTCCAACGCCCCCACTCCCCGCCCCCACTCCCCGCCCCCACTCCCCGCCCCCACTCCCCGCCCCCACACCCCGCCCCCACTCCCCGTCCCCACTCACCGTCCTTTCCAACTCCCCCACTCCCCACTCCCCCTCCCCACTCCCCCTCCCCACTCCCCCTCCCCGCTCACCCTCCCCACTCACCGTGTCCTCACCCCGTCCCCTCTCCCCGTCCCCTCTCCCCGTCCCCTCTCCCCGTCCCCTCTCCCCCTCCCCTCTCACCCTCTCCACTCACCCTATCCACACACCCTCCCCTCTCACCCTCCCCACTCACCCTCCCCACTCACCCTCCCCACTCACCCTCCCACTCACCCTCCCCACTCACCCTCCCCACTCACCCTCCCCACTCACCCTCCCCACTCACCCTCCCCACTCACCCTCCCCACTCACCCTCCCCACTCACCCTCCCCACTCACCCTCCCCACTCACCCTCCCCACTCACCCTCCCCACTCACCCTCCCCACTCACCCTCCCCACTCACCCTCCCCACTCACCCTCCCCACTCACCCTCCCCACTCACCCTCCCCACTCACCCTCCCCACTCACCCTCCCCACTCACCCTCCCCACTCACCCTCCCCACTCACCCTCCCCACTCACCCTCCCCACTCACCCTCCCCACTCACCCTCCCACTCACCCTCCCCACTCACCCTCCCCACTCACCCTCCCCACTCACCCTCCCCACTCACCCTCCCCACTCCCCGTCCA